>NC_051239.1:2279787-2417287 GCF_015220715.1 Pygocentrus nattereri | reverse complement strand
TGTTTCAACACCACAGAATTATCACGGGATCAGAAGAGTGGGGGCAGTTGTGGGCTGGAGGTCAGGGAACCAGCCTCATGACCGGAAGGTCACCGGTTCAATCCCCAGAACCAACAGCACGTGACTGAGGGGTCCTTGAGCAAGACACCTAACCCCCAACTGCTCCCCGGGTGCTGTGGATATGGCTGCCCACCGCTCTGGGCAAGTGTGCTCACTGCCCCCTAGTGTGTGTGTGTGTGTGTGTGTGTGTGTGGTGTTTCACTTCACTTCATGGGTTAAATGAGGAGGTGAAATTTCCCTGTTGTGGGACTAATAAGGGTCCCTTAATCTTTAGAGTCTTCGTTCATTCAGTAGTCCAGAAATAAAGACGCTGGGCCTCGTTCTCCAACCGTTCTTAAGGAGAGCTTTCCTCTTAAACACACTTACGCAGTTCTGACGAAGATTCTGACTCTCCAATGTTTCTTCTTTGGGATTTTTTCTTAGGTCAGAACAGAACATGTCCTGAATCTGAGGTAGACTTTTTCTCAGGATCTTTCTCAAGAGCACACTTAAGAACTAACTTAGGAAGGTACAGGAGAATGAGGCCCAGTGTTTTTACCAACCCACTCTTTTATATACAGTGATTTTATCTGATCAGGGAGGCCTGGGCCTCTTTACTTGGGCTGCTGCCCCCGCGACCCGGACTCGGATAAGCGGTTGACAATGGATGGGTTGATGGATGGATGGATTTTTGGATGGATACAGATGTGATACGGTCAATTTGTATTGTGTTTACTGTCCACTCCAAACCTCTGAACATCAAACCTGCCGTTCCTTCAGAGGCTCAGTTCTCTGGGCTCTACCCATATTAGTCGTCGTCCTCATCACTGCAGTCGGTCTCCTCCTCCGAGTCGCTACTCTCTGTTGAAGACAGCAACATTCAGAATGTGACTGATGTGACCCGGAATACACTGGAAAATCTGGAATTTATCCATTTGTCATTACCTTCTGAACTTGTCTCCTCTTCAGAGCTGCATATAGGGGGCAGTGCCTTGGTGCTTTTCTTCAAATCAGTGGTTACATTCAGCAGGAAGAACGCGAACGTTGTCACTTTTCTGCAGTCCAGGTTCTTTCCCCTCTGGTCTAATTCCTCTTCCCTCTGATCTAATTTCCTTTTCCTCCTGTCTAATTCCTCTTCCCTCTGGTCTAATTTCCTTTTCCTCTTGTCTAATTTCTCTTCCCTCCACTCCAGGTCCTCATTCTTGCCCTTTTCATCCCGGTCTAATTTCTTTTTCCTCTGTTCTAATTTCTTTTCCCTCTGTTCCAAATTCTTTTCCCTCTGTTCCAATTTCTCTTTCCTCTTTTCCAATTTCATTTTCCTTTGTTCCAATTTCTTTCCCCTCTGGTCTATTTTCATTTCTCTCCTGTGTAATTTCTTTTCCCTCCAGTCCAGGTCCTCAGTCAGGTCCTTTTTATCCAGTTCTAATTTCTTTTCCCTCTGGTCTAATTCGTTTTTCCTCTGGTCTAATTCGTTTTCCCTCTGGTCTAATAGCTTTTTCCTGAAGTTTGGAGGCTCTTCACGTGAGCAGTCACTCTGTGAAGAGGAACTGCTGGGTGCAGGCGATGATCCCCTGTGAGACATGACACTGAAATATTAAACTGTGTAATTTTGAACAGTGTAACATTTATTAAACCAACGCGCTGCATTTATTTACTTATTTTCTGCAGCAAAGTTATGGAAAGTTGAACGGCAGCCAAAGCATAAAACTTTCCTTAATGTTTGTGAATGAACATTCTTTCATCTCTATGGCGTTGCAGCTGTGTACTTGTTTAATTGCCTATATTAACCAATATATTGCCTATATATTATGTACTGTGCCCTATTATCTCTGATAGCTGTGTTTATTATTTTAATTAAAAAAATAAAAGCAAACAAAATAGGAAATTCTATGATAATATAAACCTATTTTAAATGCATTCATTACTTTAATCGTTTTAATGTTTAATAAAATTCAGTTCTGATGTTTGAAACTGGGTTAAAGGTGTTTAACTGCAGAGCTGCCGTTTCTGTAGATCAGGATTTCTTGTTTTGGTTAAAGCCTTCCGGTCCACACAGTGAAGCAGGAGCTAGCGAGGAATGCCCCGTTAGGACTGAGGAAGTCCTCTCTCTCCACTCTTGCGCTTATCTAATCTAACTTTGATTTCATTAAGACTGCAATGCTGGGATGTAAATCAGTTCACCGTAAAAGGTTTGATGGCGGTTCAGCTCTACCTTTTCAGGGCTTCCACTGCTTTAAAGTTAAAAGGCCCCTCTGAGCAGCCACTCGCTACGGACTCCGGCCTTTCCATCATTGGGCTTTAGGAGGAAATGTGAGAGTTAATACGTGCTTCACTTCATTGCTCCTTGCGTTTCAACCATACATTGAATGTACTGTATCATAAAGCTCGGCTCTGTGGAACGAAGTGTCTCACCTTTCTTCTTCAGCCAGACCCATTTCTAGATCTTCACACTGTTGTCTCAGACTCCGCAAAGCACGACCAACCTACTCGGTTCCACCCTCTACTTCACTCTCCAGTTACAACAACAACCTTCTGAGCCGCTCCCTCTCCCACTTCCATCCTCGTCTCCTTTCTAGGCTTCTGGGAAACGTAGTTTCCCCATTATGCTTACGTAACACAACATCTTCCCTCCTTTTAAAGAGAATGATCTTATGATAAATCATAGGTTTGTTTTATCTCTCTGTACATCTGGACACCTTCCTGCACACCTGATCGCACACCTGGACACTTTATTTCACTACCAGTACCTGCACACATTGATTCAGTACCGTCATTATCTGCCCTTACCTGCGCCTCCTTGTGCAGTCATTACTGCACTGCCTTTTTATCTCAGGATGGATCTTATTGCATATTTTTATATATTGCTAGTGTCAAATCTGCCTGTAGATGGTTTCGTTTCTATATATTCCTGCCTCTTTGTAACCAGCGAGACAGCTTTATTTATAGTGGACAGTCCTGCTGAGCCTGAACTTTCTGTTTCTCATGTTGTATCACCCTTATTATTGTAACTGTGCTGTGCTGTGTGTCTGCCACTGGCTGCTAAACGTCCTTTGGGATCGATCAAATATCCGTCAATTCACATGAATGTTTACGAATGCTCATTCCAGTACACGTCATCTGTCATAAAGGCTGCTTTAACTCTGACCAAGACTGGGGAACGCAAGCCTTATCGCAAATGACACCTATTGGAATGAGCGTTTATGTAGGGTTATGTCAGTTGTCATGACAGGCTTATGATTAGCAGAGCGACTTTGTTGTCCACTCAGAGAAAGTGTCCTTACTGGAGCAAACGGGTTAGAGGACCTACTGGCCCTGAGCTCAGATCCGGCTAGAGACAGACGTCTGTGTTGATACCCACAGAACGTGTATTAATGTGTTTACCTACATGTAGGCATCATGTAGCTTTATGGACAGAAGAGTGTTTAACCTACAGAAACATTGGACATTGTTTACACTGAAATAACTACGTTCTGGAGCAGCAGGTCTGTTACAGTCCTTCTGTTAGTCTGTATAGTTTAACTAATTCACATGATTTCTGTCAGTCTTTCAGGGTGTCTAGTGTTCCTTTGGGTCTGTGATTAGGAAAGTCCCTTGTTGTGGGTTCAGGTTGTTGTTTAGGATCAGTCTTTGGTGTGTCAGCAGAAGCAGGTACCGTTCGGTCAGGAGTGGTGTTAGAAGCTCCAGATCAACACAGATCAGCCACAGTACTGAGCGAGGAACCACCTGCTGTTCTACTGCAGCATCCAGCTCCAGCAGTGTGCTCTCTGAGCCTCACTGAATCCCCTGGGTTCAAGTCTGAGGGGCTCTTCTTCTCTTCTGTCACGCAGTCTTTTCTGTTTCTCTTCGCTGCTCTTCAATGGAGGTGAGAGCGGTGTGGTGAGTAGATCCTTGTGAAGAAGTAGGTTGGTACCAAACCTTCAGCATCTGGGCCGGTGATAATCCATTCTACACTGGTGAACTTCTGTAGATCATGAGACTTTCTGTGAAGTAAGTTCCTCCTGACTGAGATTCCTGCCAGGCCATTTGATCTGGGAAAGCTGAGGACCGCTGTTTGCAAAGACAGTACATGGAACTCCACGTCTAGGAAACGCAGCCTTCATGAAAGCTGTGACTGTCATATCTATGTCTGCACATGATGCTGCATTTATCTCGTGCTGTCCATCTGCAGTTTGAGAGAGGATGTGATGAGGGTGTCAGTGGCAAATATGCACTTATATCACTATATATATATATACCACTATATCACTATCACTATATCACTATATCACTATCTCACTATATCACTATATATATACCACTATATCACTATCACTATATCACTATATCACTATCACTATCTCACTATATATATACCACTATCTCACTATATCACTATCACTATATCACTATATCACTATCACTATATCACTATACCACTATATATATCACTATATCACTATATATATATACCACTATATCACTATCACTATATCACTATATCACTATATATATCACTATATCACTATCACTATATCACTATATATATATATATATCACTATATCACTATATATATCACTATATCACTATATCACTGGACAGTCGTTTGGCCATCACTGGTGGAATCTCACACGCTAAGAGCTCCTTATGTAGTTAGTAATGACTGAGGTTTGGGGGGAGGAACATGCCTGAAACCCCTCCTTCTTCCACTCTAACGTCCTATAAATTCATCATCACCTTCTGACGAGGTGTTCACTCCCCACCACCCCATCTCCTCCCTGCTCCTCAGTCCTGCATCAGTCCAACTCCAGCTATTAGGGGGTTCTACAGCCCAGGTTCTCAGAGTCCCCCCCTCCACCCCTGGTGTATTAAAGGTGCAGAGCTTTGAAGATTTCTCATCTGTCTTCACCTTCCAGATCCCAGAGGATGCGTCCAGTTTGCTGGATTTGCTGGGAAAAGCACATTCATCTATTAATGACAGATAAATGACAAATTAATCACCGAATAGCGCTGAAAGTTCTTCACACTCCCACCAACTTATTTCACTGGAAAACAAAAATGGATGAAAAGGGCATTGATGGCATTTAGAACTCCTTCCGTTACTGCAGTTTATGGATTAGTAACATCTGTTATTTTGGCTTTTTATGAACAGAAATTAAATAAAATGTATAGTTTTGTGTGCGCATTGTTATTTCATTACTTTCATTTTCTAAATTGTGACGTACGTTTCACACTCGACTTTGAAGGATGTTCATGTGGCGCCCCCTGGTGGGAAATTTGTTAATGTTTCTTTAAAAAACAGAGGCCAGTTGAAAGCACACACACACACACACGCTGTGTGAAATGTAAGTAAATGTAAATAAACACAGAAATCTATGATTTGCTAATCTCATAGAACCATATTTTATTTGTTTCCTGATGTGCCAAATGTTTTCTATTGGTTAAAGGTCTGGACTGTAGGTGGGTCAGTTCATCACCTGGACCCTTCTTCTGTGAAGCCCTGCTGTTGTGATGATGCAGTATGTGGTTCATTGTCCTGCTGAAATAAACAAGGCCTTCCCTGAAAGAGATGCCGTCTGGATGGAAGCTTATGTTGCTCTAAAGTCTCTCTATACTGGGCAGCATTGATGGAGCCTCTCTAGATGTGTGAGCTGCCCACGCCATAAACACTAATGCAGCCACAAACCATCAGAGATGCAGGCTTTTGAACCAGGCGCTGATAACAAGCTGGATGGTCCTCTTGAGTCCGCAGGACACAGCGTCTCTGGTTTCCAAAAAGACACTGTCAAATTTTGATCCATCTGACCACAGAACAGTTTTCCATTTTGCCTCAGTCCGTCTTAAATGAGGTTTGGCCCAGAGAAGGTGGCAGCATTTCTGGATCGCGTTGACATGCAGCTTCTTTTTCTCCTCTGCCCATCATTGCATCACTGAGACACTCCACCTCTCTAAAATGCTCTTTAATACTCGGTCATGTGAGTTAGCTGTAAATTGCTCCTGCAGCTGTTTTTATTAGTACCATTTACTTTTCCAGCCTTTTGTTGCTCCCTTCCAACTTTTTCTAGAAGTGTTGCGGCTGTTAAGTTCTGAATGAGTTAATGTTTTTCATTAAATGGTAAAATGCCTCACTTTCATCATCTGATGTGTTCTACTGCATATAAAATACGCGTCTGAGGTTTGCAAACCATTGCATTCCGTTTTTTATTTACATTGATTTACATTTCGTACAGCATCCCAATGTTTTTGCAATTGGGGTTGGTTTAGTCAGGCCAACAGCGAAGAGAAAACCAGCCTGAAGAACTTCACAGAAAAGGCCTGTTCATTTGTGCTTGTGTTACCTGTTGAAAATCTTTGGCTGCTTGGTTTGCGGTGGGCATCCGCTCAGCTTGAGCATCACTCTGGGTCTGGGGGTCTTTCGCTGCTAGTGCTGTGCTGGCATGTTGCCTGTGCAGAAGCTTGGAGAGGTCAGACGTGTTCAGTGGGCAGCAGTTTCTGGCCTGGGCGCATTATCTTATCGCCCACCCATCACAAAGTCGTAGACCACCCTGCCGTTTTTGAACTCTGGCCAAAGTCACGTGGTGAGAGGTTAATTGACTTTTTGTTAGGAGCTGTGATGCGCTTTACCGGATTCTGGATTTAGGAACGGCGTGTCATGACGTTACTGTGTTACACACAAACGTAACGTGGCTACAGTAACGTGTTGCTCTGTAATGCGTTACTCCACCACTGTTACCCAGTTAATTACATCAACACTGGCAAAACCACCTCACACCTGCATACACCATCAAATCACTGGGGTGACCCTTCCCCACTCACAGGGGTCTCAACTGAATGAGTAGAGACGGCAAACAAAGTAGAGGGCAACAACACCAAAGTTTATTTAAGACAATAAAAAAAAAACACAAAAGGTCTCCAGGCCACTGTGGTGGTCACGCAACTCCAGTGGAGGGTTTAACACTATAAAATGGACAAATGGTTCACGTCAAACTACCTTCTGTGCAGTAAAACCACGGCACTCTGGTGAAGTCAAACACCGACACAACCACTGTAAAATATCACAACCCCACACTGGACAGCATCCCACCAACAGCACCTTTGGAGAAAATAAAACAAACAATGTTACTATCAAAGTGATTAATGTCACAGAATAAAATTCACACTTGTTTACTCTAGTTAAAAATATACTCTTCCGCCAGCTTCCAATCTCACTTGCAGAGTGAATTCTTCAGGGCTCGTGATGCAGTGGCAAAACCAGGCACGTCACTCAAATAGACACAGGAAGACAGAACAGGAAGAACTAAAACAATAACAATAAGTTATTATTGTTATTATAAAAAAAAAAACCCTACAGCAAACAATAAAAATACACCCAAACAAAGAGGAATAAAACAAAGAAGACACTGACTTGTATACATTCCCTCGCTTCTTCCTCGCAAAGGTAGGATCACGCACTACCACTCTCACCCACACCCCCCATTACCTTCAAGCACTTGCTCACTGGGGCTGGTCTGTTTTCAGCACGTGGTACTACTTCTATTGCTCTACTGGGAGTTTCTGTGTCTAATAAAATAAAAATTATACCAGCATAAACAAATCCACTCTATCACTTTTTACTACATTTACATTTACAAATTGCCAGAGAAACTCGGACAGAGAGAATGTTGTAAGTTGTATGTAAGAATCTATTTGTGCTTCACATCTTTGTACCGTGTTCACCGTCCAACCCAAAGCTTCAAACAGACCTCAGTTCACTGAGTTCTACCCGTATAAGTCGTCATCATCGTCCTCGCTGAAAATGCTCTCCGTGTTGGTATCCGGCCCTGAAGAGAAACAGCGTTCAGAGTGTGACTGATGTGGCACTGAATACACTGGAAAACTCCACTGCTGAGGACGAAACTCGGCCTTCACAAGTCTTACAGTGAAATCTGAACGTATGAAAAACTCCTAGTTTATATTTCTGTGCTGGATAATTCATCCGATTGTCACTCACCTGTTGTAGGTGTGTTTATTCCCCAGCTGTAATCACCGGAGCTCTGTTCATTGGCCAAATCATAATAGATTGATTTCTGCAGCTTGTTCTTGTACCGGCTCACCAGGTCCAAGTATTCTCTATTCAAGTTCTTTTCCCTTAGGTTCAGGTTCTTTTCCCTCAAGTCCAGGTTCTTTTCCCTCAGGTTCAGCTTCTCAGCCAGGTTCTGTTCTCTGAGATCCAAGCTCTTTTCTCTTTGGCCCAGCCTTTCTGCCAGGTTCTTTCCCATCTGGGCCAGGTACTTTTCCCTCAAGTTCATGTTCTTTTCCCATTGCTCCAGCTTTTCCGATGACTTCTTTTCTCTCAGGTCCAGGTTCTGTTCTCTAAGATCCATGTTCTTTTCCCTCAGGTCCAGCTTTTCTACCAGCTTCTTTTCCCACAAGTCCAGGTTCTGTTCTCTAAGATTCATGTTCTTTTCCCATTGCTCCAGCTTTTCCGATAACTTGTTTTCTCTCAGGTCCAGGTTCTGTTCTCTAAGATCCATGTTCTTTTCCCTCAGGTCCAGCTTTTCTACCAGCTTCTTTTCCCTCAACTCCAGGTTCTGTTCTCTAAGATCCATGTTCTTTTCTTGCTTGTTGAAGTTAGGAGGGTTTCCATGTGAGTGGTCACTCGCTGTAGATAATGTGCTGGGTGCAGGTGATGGTGCCCTGTCAGACATTACACTGCACAAATACATTGACAGAGTGATTAGATCCATCTGGCACAGTACTTATTAAACCAACTCTTCAGTTACCATCTAATCATTTTTTCTGCAGCAAAGTTTTGGAAAGTTTAAAGGCAGCCGGTCATAACAAAGATTCCTTAGTGTCCACTAATAAACGGAATAACGGAAATAATAATAATAAACTTTTCACATTACCATGCATCAATTAAACAAGCATAATCTTCATCCTCTCAGTGGTTTTTTACAGGAGAAGGAAAAAACATGCATTACTCTCAATGGAAGTCAATGGAACCAGAAATTTTCCAAGTCATTTTTGGCTGTTTCTTTTGGTCCATCCTTCAGGACATTTACACACGATGTAAAGGCCAACATGCATTTTCAAATTATGTCAAAAACAGCAGCGCTGCCGTGTCTGCAGAGCAGGGAAACCCTGATCTGATCAGCGTAGCAAAGCAGGAACTACTGAGATGTTCTTTTTCTCCTCTCTTTCACTGCCCTGCTGACTTTTGTCTCGTCCCTCGTTAAACTATTTCCCCTCAGGGGTTAAAAAAGTCGAATCTTATTTCATTTGATCTCATTAAAATGCAAATGAGTTCACAGTAAAAGGTTTGAAGGTGGTTCAGCTCTACCTTTCCAGGGCTTCCGCCGGTTTAACGTAAGGTATCTCCCCTGAGCAGCCACTCGCTACGGACTCCGGCCTTTCCAGGGCTTCCGCCGGTTTAACGTAAGGTATCTCCCCCGAGCAGCCACTCGCTACGGACTCCGGCCTTTCCAGGGCTTCCGCCGGTTTACCGTAAGGTATCTCCCCTGAGCAGCCACTCGCTACGGACTCCGGCCTTTCCAGGGCTTCCGCCGGTTTAACGTAAGGTATCTCCCCTGAGCAGCCACTCGCTACGGACTCCGGCCTTTTCAGGGCTTCCGCCGGTTTAACGTAAGGTATCTCCCCTGAGCAGCCACTCGCTACGGACTTCGTCCTTTTCGGGGCTTCCACCGGTTTAACGTTAGGTATCTTCCTTGAGAAGCCCCTCGCTACGGACTTCGTCCTTTTCGGGGCTTCCACCGGTTTAACGTAAGGTATCTTCCCTGAGCAGCCACTCGCTACGGACTCCGGCCTTTTCAGGGCTTCCGCCGGTTTAACGTAAGGTATCTCCCCTGAGCAGCCACTCGCTACGGACTTCGTCCTTTTCGGGGCTTCCACCGGTTTAACGTTAGGTATCTTCCTTGAGAAGCCCCTCGCTACGGACTTCGTCCTTTTCGGGGCTTCCACCGGTTTAACGTAAGGTATCTTCCCTGAGCAGCCACTCGCTATGAACTCCGGCCTTTCCAGGGCTTCCACCGGTTTAGCGTAAGGTATCTTCCCTGAGCAGCCACTCGCTACGGACTCCGGCCTTTCCAGGGCTTCCACCGGTTTAACGTAAGGTATCTTCCCTGAGCAGCCACTCGCTATGAACTCCGGCCTTTCCAGGGCTTCCACCGGTTTAGCGTAAGGTATCTTCCCTGAGCAGCCACTCGCTATGAACTCCGGCCTTTCCAGGGCTTCCACCGGTTTAGCGTAAGGTATCTTCCCTGAGCAGCCACTCGCTATGAACTCCGGCCTTTCCAGGGCTTCCACCGGTTTAGCGTAAGGTATCTTCCCTGAGCAGCCACTCGCTATGAACTCCGGCCTTTCCAGGGCTTCCACCGGTTTAACGTAAGGTATCTTCCCTGAGCAGCCACTCGCTACGGACTCCGGCCTTTCCATCGTTGGGCTTTAGGAGAAAAATAGAAGTTATCATATGCATCCCGGCTGGGCTCCAGCACTGAATGCTCTGTATTAATAAAGCTCTGCTCTGTACACCGAAGTGTCTCACCTTTCTTCTTCAGGGAGATGATATTTCTAGATCTTGATGAAGTTTTAAGCTCTTCAGAGAACGGCAGACTGGAGAAGTTCAGTTCCACCCTGTACTTTGCTCTCCAGTTACTGCAACAGCCTCTGATCCGCCCCCTCTGCTTCCTTCCTGGTCTTCCTGCTAGGCTTCTGGGAAATGTAGTTTCCCCTTATGCTTACAAAACATCTTTTCTCCTAATCACTGAATAGCGCTGAAAGTTCTTCACACTCCCACCAACTTATTTCACTGGAAAACTAAAATGGATGAAAAGGGCATTGATTGCATTTGACCTCCTTCAGTTACTGCAGTTTATGGATTAGCAACATCTGTTATTTTGGCTTTTTTATGAACAGAAATGAAATAAAATTTGGACGGCACTGCAAAAAATGGCATCTTGTCAAGTGAAATGATCTGAAATGTAGTTAATATTTCTAATATTTCCCTTTGTGAGATGGTTATGCAGTTATTATCCAGCTTATTTCTAGACATTATTTACGAGTTTTAGGTTTTATTATGTAAAATTATTTCACTACACTGGCAGACGATGTTGCTGATTTCAAGCTCATCATTAATTACAACCAGCACAATTATAGATCCATTAACTTAATAAAATGACCTAAAATAAGGGAATAATGTCTAGAAACAAGCTGGATAATCTTCAGTTAAGCTCACAACAACCTCAGCAGGAGAAATATCAGATTTATGGACTGTATTTGAGATCATTTGACTTGACCGTGAAGCTGTAACTGGTCTGGTACATTTGGATTCAGCGTTGCTGTTTTTATATGAGTGCATTTTTATTTCATTACTTTCATTTTGTAACTGGGGAGACATGATGGGACATTTGAAGGCTGTTCATGTGGCGCCTCCTGCTGGAAAATGGTTCAATCTTTCAAACACAGACCAGTTAAAAGCAGCAAGAGCTTCTAAAAAAAAGAGAGCAAAACATTTTCTT
Organism: Pygocentrus nattereri; assembly: GCF_015220715.1. NCBI lineage: Eukaryota > Metazoa > Chordata > Actinopteri > Characiformes > Serrasalmidae > Pygocentrus > Pygocentrus nattereri. Next base: position 2,405,755 of record NC_051239.1, on the reverse strand, counting down.
CACAAAACAAAACTCAACTGTCCCGACTGAACATACAGAGCGTCCAGCTTCTCATCCTGAGATCTCCTGAAATCACACGTTACAGCCCTTTAAACAGACCAGAGAGGAGATCCTCACAGCAGCTGTTACTACATCAGGGCCGTGTTGGGGGCCAAAGTGCTGTGATTACAGTGGGTCGGGGGCCAAAACGACAAAACAGTGGACAGCAAGGTGATTAAGCTCCTTATTTATTCAGAGGTATGAAGAGTAGATATAAAGAACAGCAGGCAGTGAATGTTGCCTGCAATGTGCTTCATTCATATATTTACAGTATCACTATCCTACATTATTCATTATCATCTTAGAAAGTTCTAAATGGAGATTTACTTTTAGCCTTAATTTCATTTAAATTTAGCCTAATAGCTGGTGAACTGGCAGTCTAGCGCTCTACACTCAGCGCTCGTCCAATAAACAGACCAGCTATTCTCCTCAGAGAAAAAGGGGCTTGGAGCTTAATTAATCACATTTACCTCTTAAATACAATAAGTTTCATATCATCTATCCAAATCGTTCAGCCCTCATTTTATATTTGACTGAATGTTTTTGATTTACCAAACACACACTATATTTCCAAAAGTCCTCACTCCCCCATCTAAATCACTGAATTCAGGTGTTCCAGTCACTTCCATGGCCACAGGTGTATAAAGCCGAGCCCCTCGGCCTGCAGACTGCTTCTACAGACATTAGTGAAAGAATGGGTCGCTCTCAGGAGCTCAGTGAATTCCAGCGTGGTGCCGTGATCGGACGCCACCTGTGCAGCAAGTCCAGTCGTGAAATTTCCTCACTACTAAATATTCCACAGTCAACTGTCAGTGGGATTATAACAAAGTGGAAGCGATTGGGAACGACAGCAGCTCAGCCACGAAGTGGTCGGCCACGTAAAATGACAGAGCAGTCAGCGGATGCTGAGGGGCATAGTGCACAGAGGTCACCAACTTTCTGCAGAGTCAATCACTACAGACCTCCAAACTTCATGTGGCCTTCAGATCAGCTCAAGAACAGCGTAGAGAGCTTCATGGAATGGGTTTCCATGGCCGAGCAGCTGCATCCAAGCCTTACATCTAAGAGATGTAGCATCACATACTGACACAGATATGGTAATAGCATCACTTCCAGTGTTGTCAGAGAGGTCAGAGCAGATCAGCAGTTTAGAGACTAAAGGCCTCAGATGTCTTGCGGAGGCAATGCTCGCCTGGCTTCAGTAAACAATATGACGTAATTGTGGAGAATATGGAAACCTGCAGATGTCCCGCGGAGACATTGTTCGCTGCGTCACACGCATGGCAGCTCGGCCAACTCACAGTCGAAGACACTACATTACACATCCTGTGACTGGTCGGTAAACAAGGCGTGTGCCATTAAACAAAGATGGACAACTTTGAGGAGCATCATTTTGCATGAATTGTGTTGAGCGCTTTGGCAGCCATAACAGTGTTTTACTGTAAACTGTGCATATATTAAATAAACAATGCACACATCTTAAATATAAGATGTTAAATCTTTTACCAACTTGCAGTAAGCACCGAAACATACAGGTATCTTATATTTTGGGTTCACCAGAAGACGAGGTTGAAGTTGACTTCCTATTCGCAAGGTTCTTGTTCGAGTTTTCCCGCTCCAGTATTCTGCATAGTTAGAACTGTAATAGCATCATTTTCTGCTACTCATAGCACTTTTTCTAATGTGGTAGTGTCACCTGCATTAATGGAGCATCTTCAACAGGCAACACGAAGCTGGAGATGATGGAAGCATTGAAAACAGCCACACTGTATGGGTGGCCCAGTCAGGAGAAGGACTGTCCAGCTTCACTGTGGTGGATGATATTGTCCACATAGGCACCAAGTATGTCATACATTGCGAGATCCATGAGCTGTCTGGTACAGTATCAGCAGCGAGCGAGAGATTTTATGTACTGGCCACACCCCTGTGTGCTTCCATGAGTGTTCTTGAGTAGAAGGAGGTCTGAAAGATGAGGTAGCTGCTCATATCTGCTGCCTGGAGAGCAGGAGAGCCTCTCAGTTCAGCTGAAAAATCACGTCCAGCAGACGCTGTGATTCTGTTTATATCTGTCGTCTACAGTACCGCAGTGCACGCTCGCCTCCATCTCGTCCACCTGTTCTTCATGTCCTGCCCTCCATCTGGATTTCACACGTCATCGGAATCACATGACTGCAAACAACCTGTTGTGCTTCAAATATAACGACAACAAGCAGAACGTCTGGCTCCACATGCAGCTCCCAGCAGGCCTCATAATAAGGCAGGAGCAGGTCTGTAGGACGTCCAAGGTAAGAGTCAGACAGTAGAGACAGACGACCATCAAACTACCCTGAGCAGCAGCTCTACAGACACCAGAATCAGAATCAATCAGAATCAGAACCGAGCTTTATTGGCCGGGTCTGCTGCGCATACAAGGAATTTGGTTTAGCTTACAGGAGCTCACAGAGCGCAGGATCAGACAGATGTTCACATATAGGGAATAAGATCAAATAAATATAAAATAAAATAAAATAAAAACTGCATTCCTACTCACTCAGACACACACACACACACACACACACACACACACACACACACGCACGCACACACACACAGTCATACCTGTAAACCTTACATTGTGCAAAGTACGAGTCTAAAGTTAAAGTGCTGAGTGCAGCAGCAGTTAAAGAGTGTATAATAGCAGAGAAAGGGGTCAATGAGGCGACAGTCAGATAGGTGGGGTAATATGGCAGGTAAGTGGGGTAAAAGTCAGATAGGTGGGGTAATATGGCAGGTAAGTGGGGTAACAGTCAGATAGATGGGGCAATATGGCAGGTGAGTGGGGTAAAAGTCAGATAGGTGGGGTAATATGGCAGGTAAGTGGGGTAACAGTCAGATAGGTGGGGTAATATGGCAGGTGAGTGGGGTAACAGTCAGATAGGTGGGGTAATATGGCAGGTGAGTGGGGTAACAGTCAGATAGGTGGGGTAATATGGCAGGTGAGTGGGGTAACAGTCAGATAGGTGGGGTAATATGGCAGGTAAGTGGGGTAACAGTCAGATAGGTGGGGTAATATGGCAGGTGAGTGGGGTAACAGTCAGATAGGTGGGGTAATATGGCAGGTGAGTGGGGTAACAGTCAGATAGGTGGGGTAATATGGCAGGTGAGTGGGGTAACAGTCAGATAGGTGGGGTAATATGGCAGGTAAGTGGGGTAACAGTCAGATAGGTGGGGTAATATGGCAGGTGAGTGGGGTAACAGTCAGATAGGTGGGGTAATATGGCAGGTGAGTGGGGTAACAGTCAGATAGGTGGGGTAATATGGCAGGTGAGTAAGATGCTAGAACAAACAGTGGTTTGAGCGGCAGCTCCAGAGGATGGAGTGATACTGTATACGAGTTTTTCTAGAAGCGCAGTTTGAAGCTGGAATATTGTTGTTGTGTAATATGTTAACTGTTCTGAGAGTGACGGCTTGTGGGAAGAAGCTCCTTTGTAACCTGGATGTCCTGATCCTCACCTGGCTGAAGCACCAGCCTGAGGGAAGGAGCTGGAACAGGTGGTGTCCGGGGTGAGAGGGGTCGGTGGAGATGATGCGCTGCAGTCTGTGGAGGTCATGCTTGGTAGCTGAGCTGCCCCACACTGTGATGGACGTGGTGATGCCCAACTCTATGATGGCTGTGTAGAACCGCACCATCAGCTCCTGGGGCAGGTTGAACGTCCTCAGCTCACGCAGCTCATCCTCTGGTGATTGTTGTGCTAGGAACTTGCAGGACTCAACCGCCACCACAGTTCTGTCCAGGGTGGTGAACGCTGGCAGGGCTGGAGGCTCCTAATGAAGTCCCCTGTCATCTCCACTGTTTTTGCTGTGTTCAACACCAGGTTATTGTGGCTGCTCCAAACGACCACCTGATCAACCACTCATCTGGAAGCAGACTTGTCACCATCTCGGATGAGACCGATGACTCTAGTCTCATCTGCATGCTTCAAGATTTTGACTGAGGGGTCCATGGAGGTGCAGTTGTTTGTGTACAGTGAGAAGAGCAGTGGTGAGAGGACACAACCCTGTGGAGCACCTGTACTGATGGTCTGAGTGTTCGAGGTGAACTTTCCCAACCTCACCTGCTGCTCTCTGCCAGTGAAGAACTTGGTGGTCCACTGGCAGTTGGCGGTTGGCATGCTGAGTTGGAGCTGTTTGTTGTGTACTGACCTGTTTGCCCAGTATGCAAACTGCAGGGGGTCTAGCAGAGGATCTGTGAGGTTCTTCAGATAGGAGAGCACCAGTCTCTCAAAGGATTTCATGACTACAGAGGTCAAAGCAACGGGTCTGTAGTCATTCAGTCCTGTGATGGTTCCTGTCTTGGGAACTGGCATAATGGTGGAGCATTTGAAACAGCACATTTTACCTGCAGTCCTCCTCAGCAAGTCGACAGTCCCCCTTTGTTTGTGGGGAGTCCCAAACAACAAAGCATTCATTGCTTTCATGAAGGCTAAATTCATTAGACATGGAGTTCAATGTATTGTCTTTGCAAACAGCAGTCCTCAGTTTTCCAGATATCAGTTCAAAGATCTTTAAAGTTTATAGCAGCACATCTCTTGTCAAAAATTCAGTTCAAATGGTGTAGCTGAAAGTTTGGTCAAGCTCATTAATGCACTGATGAAAAAAGCCCATGAAGGCAAGGGGTACTTATTTTGCAGAAAGATCTACAGAAGTGCACCAACGGAGAATGGCCAGTCACCAGGCCAGATGCTGATACCCATTCACGAGGTTCTACTCACCACACCACTCTCAACTCCAGTGAAGAGCAGCAAAGAGGCATGGAAGGCCAAACAGAGAAGACTGCATGACAGAAGAGAAGAGACTCTCGAACTTGAACCCAGGGGATTCAGCGAGGCTCAGAGATCACACTGCTGCAACTTGGCAGAGTAGAACAGCAGGTGGCGCCTCACTCATATGAGATCATGACTGAGAACTGAGATTAATAAATAAGATAAAAAAGGACTGCAACAGATCTACTGCTCCAAAAGATTGTTTTGTTTTTCATCAATCGTAAAGTGATTAGAGTAATTACCAGCAACAGTTTGTTTCTGTAAGTTAAACATTTTTCTTTTGAATAGAAGGAATGATGTTGTGTTATGTAAACATATTGGGAAACTATATTTCCCGGAAGCCTAGAAAGGAGATGAGGAAAGAAGTAGGAGAGGGGAAAGTTCAGAAGGCTGTTGTTGTCACTGGAGAGTAAAGTAGAGGGTGGAACTGAACTACGCCAGTCAGTCGTGCTTTGCGGAGTCTGAAACAACAGTGAGAAGATCTAGAAATGGGTCTGGCTGAAGAGGAAAGGTGAGACACTTCGTTCCGTGCTTTATGATACAGTACATTCAATTATGATTGAAATGCAGTGAACAATGAAATGTTCCATGTGATAACTCTTGGATTTTCTTCCTAAAGGCCAACGATGGAAAGGCCGGAGTCCGTAGCGAGTGGCTGCTCAGAGGACAGATATTCTGTAGCGAGTGGCTGCTCAGAGGACAGATATACCGTAGCGAGCGGCTGCTCAGAGGACAGATATTCCGTAGCGAGTGGCTGCTCAGACGACTGATATACCATAGCGAGTGGCTGCTCAGACGACTGATATACCGTAGCGAGTGGCTGCTCAGACGACTGATATACCGTAGCGAGCGGCTGCTCAGAGGACAGATATACCGTAGCGAGCGGCTGCTCAGAGGACAGATATTCCGTAGCGAGTGGCTGCTCAGACGACTGATATACCGTAGCGAGTGGCTGCTCAGAGGACAGATATACCGTAGCGAGTGGCTGCTCAGAGGACAGATATACCGTAGCGAGTGGCTGCTCAGAGGACAGATATACCATAGCGAGTGGCTGCTCAGAGGACAGATATACCATAGCGAGTGGCTGCTCAGAGGACAGATATACCGTAGCGAGTGGCTGCTCAGAGGACAGATATACCGTAGCGAGTGGCTGCTCAGAGGACAGATATACCGTAGCGAGTGGCTGCTCAGAGGACAGATATACCGTAGCGAGTGGCTGCTCAGAGGACAGATATACCGTAGCGAGTGGCTGCTCAGAGGACAGATATTCCGTAGCGAGTGGCTGCTCAGACGACTGATATACCGTAGCGAGTGGCTGCTCAGACGACAGATATACCGTAGCGAGTGGCTGCTCAGAGGACAGATATACCATAGTGAGTGGCTGCTCAGAGGACAGATATACCGTAGAGAGTGGCTGCTCAGAGGACAGATATTCCGTAGCGAGTGGCTGCTCAGACGACTGATATACCATAGCGAGTGGCTGCTCAGAGGACAGATATACCGTAGCGAGTGGCTGCTCAGAGGACAGATATTCCGTAGCGAGTGGCTGCTCAGACGACTGATATACCGTAGCGAGTGGCTGCTCAGACGACTGATATACCGTAGCGAGTGGCTGCTCAGACGACTGATATACCGTAGCGAGTGGCTGCTCAGACGACTGATATACCGTAGCGAGTGGCTGCTCAGACGACTGATATACCGTAGCGAGTGGCTGCTCAGAGGACAGATATACCGTAGCGAGTGGCTGCTCAGAGGACAGATATACCGTAGCGAGTGGCTGCTCAGAGGACAGATATAATTTCCTGGAAACGTAGGGCTAAACAACTTTCAAACCTTGTGAACTGATTTATGTTCCAGCATTGCAGTTTTAATAAAATAAAATGAATAAGTTCATTTCTTTAATTCCAGAGGATAAACGAGACAAAAGAAACTACAGATACGGCAGTGCTGCTGTTAGACACCTTTATAACAGAGGTAGATGGATATAGGGACCCTTCAACTGTTAAATTACAATAACAGCTGTTAGTCATAAAGCAAAGTGCACAGTAATATACATATTTAACAACTACACAGTTGCTGCAATGCATTTTCAGTCTCTGTCCCTCCAGAGCAAAACCCCCTGAGATTAAAGATTATTCTCATTGAAGTTGATACATGTTAATGTGAAAAACAAAGCTCAGCTTAACTTAGTTTATTAATGAATATTACTTCAATGTAGTGTAGATACGAACACACAGTTCATTTAATTTAATATTTCAGTGTCATGTCTGACAGGAGATCATCACCTGCACCCAGCAGTTCCTCTTCAGCGAGTGACCGCTCGCATGGAGTGCCTCCTAGTATGGACCTGAGTATACAGAACCTGGCTCTAAGGGAAAAGAAACTGGCAGAAAAGCAGGACCAATGGGAAAAGGACTTGAACCTGAGGGAAAAGAACCTGGCCCAGAGAGCAAAGAAGCTGGCAGAAGAGCTGGTCCAATGGGAAAAGAACTTGGATCGTAGAGAACAGAACATGACCAAGAAGCCGAACCTGAGGAAGACTGACTTCAACAAACTTAAAATTATCTCGATGACGCCCGTATCACCCTACAGAGAGCAATCCACAGATTCCAGGGCACTGAGATCCAGACGTGGAAGTGAGATACCTGTAGCAGGTGAGTGACAAACGGATCAATGATCTACCAGATAAATGTAAACTATGAGTTTTTCATATGTTCATATTTCACTGGCAGGCTGATGAAGGCTGTGTTTCGTCTGAATGTTATTTCTCTTCAGTGGACTCTAGCGGCCAGAAGAAGAAGAGCTTTTACAGCGATGACGACAGCGGATACGGGTAGAACTCAGTGAACTGAGCCTCTGAAAGGAGAGCAGGTTTGATGTTTATGGGTTTGGGTTGGACAGTAAACACAACACAAAGATGTAAAGCACTGATACACAATTCTACATATAATTTACAATATTCTCACTAGCAGAGAGTTTCTCTGCCAATTTCTAATAGAAAGTCTGTTTTCTGAGGAAATCATGGGGATAAAAGCTGACAGATGATCTCACTGGGCGCTGTGTGTGATCTTCATATTATTATTGTTTTTATAGGTCTTTTTGTTGGGCATGCAGAATAAACAGAAATCGATGTTCTTGTTTTAACAACGATCATTTTACAGTTGTTATCAGTCTTGTTAGTGATGTATGCAGCCAATATGTTGTGTTGAATACTCAAATAAAAAGCTCCTCTTGTACTGCAGCATGTCATGGAATACTGTTCCTAAATCCAGTAAATCACATTACAGGTACTCAGTGCAGGCCTACTCAAAAACCAGTTCCTCTCTGTTTCTAACAGTCAATAAACGGACCCGGAGCCGTTCTGGCCCGTCTCCTGCTCTTCTTTATTCTGGTCTCATTTCAGGGACTGTGGAACGGCAATCCCAACTTGTTGATGCTCAAGACAGGGCGTCTGCCAGAAGGATGCATTTCCCTATCCTTACATGAAGATACAGATATAAATATTAAACATATGCACATTGTCATACACACTAAATGCACTATCCCGTTACGAAGTATGCAAATATAAATTATTCAAGATAGTCACACTGCACACATGGACATGATCATGCATTGAAATTGTGCATTACAAAGTATGAATACTGTAATAGTTTAGTACAAAATATACACAATATAAATATTCAAGATGCACACATTATCATACATGCTCAGCCGCAGTCCAGCAGTGCCACTAAAACAAAGTACACGGAGCACACACAGTCATGTGTACATGAACGGGTTTCTTAACCTGTGGGCCGTGGACCACCAGTGGGCTGTGAAGCACCCTCTAGTGGTCCGCAGTCCTGTACTCAGGGGGCAGCAGTAATTCACAGTGGGCTGGTAACGTCACTGTAAATCATAAAACATAAGTGGAAAAATGATGATCTAAGGATTAAATGTTTTCAAAGTCTACGCAATTTACATCCAAATAAAAACGTAGTGGCTGATTAAACGTCATCGGTCTGAGACGACACAGCTGTGGGCTCGCGGTGCAGACAGCGAACCAGAGCTGGAGAAGTTTCTCAGGGTGCTGCGTTTGGTGACTTATCACAGCTTCTTCTTTAGTTCGCTCTGTTTTAATTCAGGTGGCGTGGTGGGTGGCGCTGTCGCCTCGCAGCAAGAAGGGCCTGGGTTCGATTCCCCAGCCGGGCGACCAGGGTCTTCTCTGTGTGGAGTTTGCATGCTCTCCCCATGTCTGCGTGGGTTTCCTCCAACAGTTCAAAGACTGTGTATATTTAAATAAATATATAGTAGTGAAACTCAAATTGCTAAACCAATTAGAAAGAAGCTAATCTAATCTAATCTGATCCAAAAGCCCGATGAGTGAACTGAGGTTTATTTCAAATGAATCACAAAAACCCTCAAAACCAGAGAGACATCTCGACACCAAACAGTGACTCTTCTGGAAAAGCCAGTGGAGAACTGCAGCCCAAAACACATCAGTACAACTATGGGCTTTTTATTTGAACATGTTTGTTTTTTGACATATCTGCACCGGAACGGCCAATCAGATCTTTTTCAGGACCTAATTTTCAGGTTTTCAGTGTCAGCATTTAAGAAAAGAAAAATAAAGTTGTATTTTAAAAAGTTGAAAAGCTGCACTGTATTAAACTCTGTTTCTTTTCTCTGACTTCTGTTTCAAAAGGGACTTTTTTTTTCTAGCAGGATCTGAGCTCAGGACTAACTTCCTCCCTAATCTATTGGTGACTGGCAAATATACTTTCTCTAGACTTTCTCTAGACTTTCTCTAGTCCTACCTGTTTCAGCGTCTGCTAAATGCTGTGAATGTAAATAATAGAGTTCCTGTGGGCCACTATGTTTTGTAATGATACACAGGTGGTCCTTGGGGTGGAAAAAGCAGAGAACCCGTGCTATACATGATGCACAGTATAGAGGAGAGTGGGCTGAAAGATCTGAGGAAAACAATTGGGGAAAATGTCTAATTGTAATTCCTCTGATTTTAATTGAGATTGCTCAGGCCGGAGAGGTCAGTATACTCTGATTCTAATTATCGGTAATTTACTTACTTTATAGGTAGACACTGCAGCTGATGAATTTATCTAATTTATTCATCTGATATTAGCAGTATAAACATAAATGTACACTACATTTAGTCAATTGAAAAATCACTGGGGTGGATTTAAAAAGAGAATATTGAACTGAAATGGAACAGCAGAATTGAATTCATATCATTTGATATATTAATGACATTCAAACATACACGGTTAGAAATGAAGGGTCTGTTCAGGTACGTTTTCCCTTCATCGAGGTACAAACAGTGTAGATGTTCCCTCAAAGCTTCAGCAGTGGGTTTAAGGTCTGATTGTGAAGCTTAAATCAGTTCCTCCAGGTGAAAAGTTGGTATTTGTTCCTTTTCATAACCGAATGTTTTAAACCAGAGCAGTAGAGTAAAAGCCTGGAGGCGAGGCGAGGCGGGGTGTGTGGAATCAGTCCAGCTTAGAACAGATCATCTCAGTGGATCATTTTTCAGTTATGTTCCCTGACTAAAGGCACTGAGATGGAGCCTTGAGGATCCCACACCAGTTATCAGAGGGGGACCGACCCAAAGACAGTCTAGAACCTTTATTTCTGAGAGTGCAGAAATTTCTCTGCTGTTCTCACCTCGTTCAGCTCCAGAAGGGATTAATCATCTGATAATATCAGGAATTTTAACCAAGGAATCCACAGTATGCCGTTCACTGATTTACTGCTGGACAAACCTGACCTGGGCAACAGAAAACACAATGATGTTTATGTGAAGTGAAAGAAATAAAGTGGCTGGTCAGCCAGTCTGTTATCATCACTGCTGGGTTTTCTCAGGATCCTGCATGTTCTCGGTGTTAGAAATGACTGTTTTAAGAATGACCATCTATGCTTGACCTCTTCTCCTTAGAGATCATCCAATAAATTTACATTATAAAAAAAATACAACGTGTTTTTCTCTGTTCCTACCTTTCATTGTTCACGGGTGCCATTCCCTTAAACTTAACCCGTCACTTCTCTACCCGCTCACAGCTGGGTGACCCTGGCCGGTCCAGCGTTGTGCTTTAGGAGACATATTTTAGAGTTATTACAGGATTCCTTGCAGTTTAAGCTTTGAATTTATTGTAATTTGTACTTAATTTCATGCATGTGACAGGCCAAAGCTCTGTCCAGTGTCTATAATGAACAATAACTTACCTGCATGATCTGAAACATCTGACAGTACATTATGGAATTCTGCCCTGGGTTTAATGCACAGAGTTAAAGAGTCAGGAGTCATAAGAGGAGATTAAGAATCTTCAAAACCTTTCTGAAGTGAAAGTAGAGGGTCAGTTTTTTCTTGTTCCTTCACTGTTTTGCTTTCTTTTCTCAGCTGAAATTCTGATACCCCGCTGTAAGGATCCTGAAAATGATGTGATTCTGGAGAGAGCTTCCCAAAGTCTCCAGACAGTGGAGAAAATTCATTGAAACTAAATTTTCCGCTCTTTTACACTTTTCCTCTCTGGTCAGTTTGAGCTCATTTTCAGTCACTAATGTCAGTTCACTTGCCACTGGCCAAGCCTTGGGTCATTTCCACATGCTAGTGAATCATTTGCACTGAAAACATACAAAGAACTAGCCGGCACAACAATATAAATATGATATTTTATTCCTGGAAATAATTCCTACATCAGAATTAGTATCTTTAATGTTAGGTTTACTCAGACATACATTTATATAATCACTGCCCCCTAGTGTGTGTGTGTGTGTGTGTGTATTCAGTAGTGTGTATGTGGTGTTACACTTCACGGATGGGTTAAATGCGGAGGTGGAATTTCCCTGCTGTGGGACTAATAAGGGTCTCTTAATCTTAAGTTCCTTTGCTGACGTTTAATGAATAAAGGGGTCAGTCCTGGGCTGGTGGTCAGGGAATTGGCCCTGTGACCAGAATGTCGCCAGTTCGATCTCCTGAGTCGACAGTCCATGATGAGGTGCCCTTGAGCAAGACACCTAACTCCCAACTGCTCCCCGGGTGCCGTGAATGGGGCTGCCCACCGCTCCGGCCAAGTGTGCTCACTGACCCTAGTGTGTGTGTGTTCACTAGTGTGTATGTGATGTTTCACTTCATGGATGCAGGTCAAATGTGGATGTGAAATTTCCCTGTTGTGGGACTAATAAGGGTCAATTCCAGATGAAGAGAAGATACAAAGAGCTGCAGGCAGTGAAAACTACCTGCAATGTGCTTCATTCTTATGTTATATTCACTACTGTCCTACATTATTCAGTGTTTTAAAAGCTATCAATGTGGAAATTTAACCTGAGGGGGCTTTCACACTTGTCTGAGTCCGAATACTCGAGTCACACCCAGGACCGATTCTGGGCTCGTTTGGGGGAGGGGCTCATTATCACTGGTTCGCTTTCACACCCAAGAATTCCAGAAGTCCCACCTCAGTTAATGCGCTTATTTATTATTACCAATAACACAGAAAATGACAGCGTGAAGATGTGTGACTACAGCGTTCAAGATTACCAGGAGTTTAATTTGACATTGTTTAAGGTCCACTTTAAAGAGCTTTGGAACTGGGCTGCCTTAAGAGCTTAAATAACCCTGCTGAAATCAGATTTTAATTGGTGGGTTTGACTCTAAAAAGTGGCAGTTAGTTGAATATTCTGCAGTGAAATAATATTTTTGTTATGTACACAGTAATGAAGTGTGAAGCCAGTAAATGATAGCTGTTTAATCTACACTTCGAGCCTGAAAATAAGTGAAAAGGATTGTTAAGTAGTTAAAAAGATGTTCAAAAAAATTCTAATTTACACTGCTATAAAATAAATCACAATTATGGACACCGCCAGCAACTGAACTCTTACTTTTTATAAAATGAGGCAAAACATACATAAATGTACTGTAAAAATGTAAATAAATGATACTCATTTAACACAAGGCAATACATTAATATTTACGGCATTTGGCTGACGCTCTTATCCAGAGCGACTTACAATTTGATCTTTTTTTTTTTTTTTTTTTACACAAGTAGGCGAAGGTGGTGTTAGGAGTCTTGCCCAAGGACTCTTATTGGTATAGTGTAGGGTGTTTACCCAGGTGGGGACTGAACCCCAGTCTACAGCGTAGAAGGCAGAGGTGTTAACCACTACACTAACCAACCACCCATATAATACAATGTATTTAGGCTGTAGCTAATAATTACATAAGGCTCTAATATTACTAACAATGAAGATGTGTTCATTGTGATAAATGAAGCGTCCCAAATCACACGTCTCACACAAGAACTCCACATACGTGACTGGCGAAGTCCACCAATCACCTGAATTGTGGTCTGTTCATCCCGCGACCAGTCTTGGTTTAGTTTTCAGCCCAGGCTTCAGGTTCGTTACTTTGCTAAGTCCTGCTTCTCCTAGTAGAACTACTGAGCGTTTCCTGCTTGTTGTTGTGCCTTCTTGTGAATTCGACCTCGTTTCTGGATTTTCTGACTTTGACTGTTTCGGATCTGGTTGCCTTTGTTATGTGTGTGCTTCTCTGTCTTCTGTCTTTTTTGGATTTGACCTGTACCTGTTCACCAACTACATATCTTAAAGCATGTAAGTCATACTTATACATAATAAAATACTTATCAAAACAATTTACATGTTTGATGGAAAACAAACTTTCCAAGGCACAGTGGTGCGGTAGGTGGTGCTGTCGCCTCACAGCGAGGAGGGCCTGGGTTCGATTCCCTGGCCGGGTGACCGGCGTCCTCTGTGTGGAGTCTGCATGTTCTCCCCGTGTCTGTGTGGGTTTCCTCCGGGTTCTCTGGTTTCCTCCCACAGTCCAAAGACATGCAGTCAGGCCAATTGGACATGCTAAATTGTCCCTGGGTGTGAGTGACTGTGTCTGCCCTGTGATGGACTGGTGACCTGTGCAGGGTCTATCCTGCCTATAACCGCTGGGAGGCTCCAGCTCCCCCTGCGACCCTGAAGGAAAAGGGGCTTAGAAAATGGGCAAACTTTAATGTCACAGTATATTGTGTGTATTATTTATATGTATTTTGGTGGTTTACATATAACATATTACATACAAATTATTTTTTAAAACAGTATGTTGAAGTGTGAAATGAGGTTAATACACCAGTTTTAACAGTCACAATTGTTAAACCAAGTGCTGAAATGAGCTGATATACCAATAATAAAATGTCATGTTATAGAACATTATAGACATTGAAATCATATCGATGTGCCAACACTGAAAAGCTGCCAATCCTATGGTATAGCAGCACTGACCCAACTCTGTCAATGTGGAGACAAGACATCAGACATACAATGTTAAGTGCCTGCTGGACACATTTTAAATGTCTTAAAGCATGTCCAGCCGGACATTTACAGAGCTGCAGCTAGAAAGGTTGAGAACTACTGCCAAGAACATGGAAACCATATATAATCTGATCAGTGATCACCCAATGTTTGGGTAATGTCCTGAGTAGAGGAGCCCGAAGGTGTGTCGGGTTGGACCTAATCAGCCCTTGGGCTTCTGTGAATTGGAGTTTCCCCTCTGCTGGTGGCACAGGCTGGGCACCTTACTGCTTTCACCCTCTGCTGGCAGCTGGTGGTGCAGGCTGGACCTTTACAAATAGTCCTGCAGTCTTCTTCTTCAAGACTGATTTCTCCATGGTGATGAATACAGGACAGATGTTCTCTCCATTTACAAAGTCCATCTGACTGAAAGTGTAAATGTTTTCTTTAGTCTCAAAGTTAAAAAAAATGACCCACTTCTCATCCACATCAGTACAGACCCCCATGACCCGGGGCACAGCATCGATTGGCAGGCACCTGCTGGGCTCCTCCAGAGCTTTGAAGGACTGTCTGAAGCGATGGAGACACCAGTAACCACGAGCAGGAGAGAAGCTGAACCTCCCTTTCCTCCGAGCCGACTCTCTGGTGACCCCAATAATGAACTCTCTGTTGACCGTCACCTCCCAGTAGTGCCGTCCGGAGCTGAAGCCTTCGGTGGTTAGGATGCACTTGTACTTGTCAAATCTTTGTGGGCTGTGATTAATGGGTTTTTCTTCTTCCAGTAGCACTCGTTTGCCGTGGATAGACTGAAGGTGTAGGTAGTGATCTGTGCCAGGACCTGTTGCAGTATTCATTAGTGTTAAGCACCTTATGATGTTCATTTACAGTGAAGTATCAATGTTGGAATAAGTCAAAAATCAGTTGAATGCTTGTGTGATTGATCTGTTACCAGACAGTTGAACCCTCATAAGAGAAATGCTTCAGTCAGAGGATAATATTTATAGCCTACACTAGACTTACCTGCTACAGGTGTCTCCACTTCCACCAGCAGGTGTCCCTGCAGTTCCTTCTTTGTGTAGTGACCTCTGACGTGGGTCTCACAGTAGGAGGTGAGGCAGGTCATGCAGGACTTGCAAGCTTTTAACTTCCTTCCTTCACACTGATCACAGGCCACGTCTTCAGCATTAATGTGGTGAGGGCTCCGCCTGTGTTCTTGTGAAGGTTCATGTGACCGGTCAGTCTTCGCAGATATAACTGTCATTATAGCTGAAAGAAGTCCAGACAGCAGACTAAAAGACAAAGGACATTCTGAGTCTATATGATAATAAACTGATCCATAGCACTGGTTTAATTTTTCACTATTTGTAATGAAGCAACGTTGCCGATCGTATTCGCAGCCATGCTGTTGACGTTCCTTCACCATAATGTGTATGAGCAGTCAATGCTGGTGTGGAGTCTAATCATACATGCTTTTACTTCCCTGGGTTTCCAACTCTGTAATGGCTTGCATGATAATGAAAAACTCTGCCCAAGGATGGGGAAGTGAGGCTGGGCTTCAAATCAAGATATCAAGAAAACTTCAGTTTGATCTGAGCTATCATAATCACAGATAAGCTATGTTTGATTCCAGATGATGAAGTATTACAATACCTCATCCAGACATCTGTAATTACATTAAATACAGCATCAACAGACACATGGCAGGAGATGAAGGCGTACAAACCACTAATCGTATAATTACTGTTATTTGTTCTGTGGAAGAGTCAGCAATATTATACATTTTGCACCATCCACCGCACTATCAAACATCACTGTGATGGTAGAAGTGAGTAACAGTTAATAGCTTCATATCGACGTTGGATGGGATTATTCAGGGTTAAGGTTAGCTTAAGTTATGTGAGCCAGGTAAACCTCCTGGTGTTCTCAAGTGCATTCATTGTCTAGGTAAAGAGACCGATGTCAGTTGTTAATTGCCATGTCAGTCAGTACCTGATTTTTTTTCAGTGCTGCTCCAACACACAAATAATATACAACCCCACAAAAAAGTTGGGACACTGTGCAGAATGTAGAATGTAGTGATGTGCAGATCATGTGAACCATGTTATTAAAAGGCAAATACTTCAAAGACAACAAATCAAACATTGAAACTGAGAAATTTTATTGTTTTTGATAAAAATTTGTCCATTTTGAAGTTGATGCTAGCAACACTTTCCAAAAATGTTGGGACAGGGGAAAGACTGATAAAGTTGTGTAATGCTTACAAAACGCCTGGTGGTTAATTGGCAGCAGGTCAGTAACATGTTCGGGTATAAAGGAGCATCTCAGAGAGGCGGAGTCAGAAGTAAAGAGGAGGAGGGGTCACCACTCTGTGAAAGACTGGACCATCAAATAGAGCAACAACTCAAGAAGAACGTTCCTCAACATAAAACAGCAAAGAGCTTCTGCTTTTCATCGTCTACGGTGCAGAATATCATTAAAGACTCAGAGAATCTGGAGAAATCTCTGTCTGTGAGGGACGAGGCTGAACACCAGTATCTGCTGGCCGTGATCTTTGGGCCCTCAGGCAGCACTGCATTAAAAACAGACATGATTCTGTAGTGGAAATCACTGCATGGGCTCAGAAACACTTCTGAAAACCACTGTCTGTGAACACAGTTCATCACTGCATCCACAAACGCTGTTAAACTCTAAAACACAAAGAAGAACCCAAATATAAACAGGATCCAGAAACGCTGCCACCTTCTCTGGGCCGGAGCTCATTTAAAATGGACTGAGGGGAAGTGGAAAAGTGTCCGGCGGTCCGACGGATCAACATTTGAAATTCTTTAGGAAATCATGGACACTGTGCCCCCCGGGCTGAAGACCACTCAGCTTGTTATCAGTGCTCAGTTCTAAAGCCAGTATTCATGATGGTTTAGGGGGGCATTAGTGCTCATGGCCTGGGTGACCTGCTCATCTGTGAAGGCGCCATTAAAGCTGAATGATATAAACATGTTTTATCAACATCTGCTGCCGTCCAGACGACGTCTTTTTCAGGGAAGGCCTTGATTTGCCAGCATCAAATTCAAAATGTGCAGATATTTTTCAAAAGACAATCAAATTTCTCCATTTCAACATTTAATTTGTTGTATTTGTAGTGTTTTCCTTCAAAATATGGTTCACATGATTTGCATATCACTACATCCTATTTTTATAAACATTCTGCACAGTGTCCCAACTTTTTTGGAAATGGGGTTGTACATTGATTCACTAAACATAGATAATCTCAATGAAGTAAGACACAGTAAAACAAATCAAAACAAACAATGTTAAGATTGTAGAGTTCAAAAGTGTGAGAACAGAAGGTTACCTGCTGTTACTAAACCAAGATCTTCAAAAATGCTTTGAAACCTTCTTCCAGAATTGAAAAATCTAAAAGGATGCTGTACTGGGTGTGAGCTGGGATCCTTTTCTATCCTTCTCCAGGTGAGAAGATGGTGCTTATTGATTGCTTTGTTCTTTCTGTTCAGTGAGGTCGGCTGCAGTTGCTAGAGGAGTCATCGTTCTACACTCGTGACTCGTCGTTCAGCAACAGTAACTTGATTTTTTTTCTTTGTTTTTCCTTCTTATATTGCTAGTAGTAGTAATATCATTCTAAGAGATTAAAGCGTACATCTTTTTTATGCTGATTTACATTTGCATTTACAGCATTCGGCTGACGCTCTTATCCAGAGCGACTTACAACTTGATCATTTTACACAGGTAGGCCAAGGTGGTGTTAGGAGTCTTGCCCAAGGACCCTTATTGGTATAGTGTAGGGTGTTACTGACTGTCCACCGGTCCGGCCCAATACTGATGGATGTCCCACCCTCAAGTCCCCCTGTCCCCCTGATTGACCAGACTGATGGAAGTTTCTGGAACGCAGCTTCTCCACTACAGATCACATCCAAATCTATATGAACTCTAATTGTTTCCACTGTTGATTATACACACCTGAATATATTAGAACTGCGTGGATGTAAAATTGACTTTTCAATGTTTAACTTATAAGTTGTCTGACCAGTGGTAGGATGGTCCCCCCTTTAGATGTGAGTCTTGGTCCTCCCGAGGTTTCTTCCTCCTCCAGCTCTGAGGGAGTTTTTCCTTGCCTCAGCGCTCACGGGGGTTCTGTATATTCTGTATATTATGTTCAGTGTTTTGTCTGATTCTCTGTGCTGTGATTCCCATTTTTGTAAAGCTGCTTTGTGACAACATCAGTTGTAAAAAGCGCTATATAAATAAATTTGATTTGATTTGATTTGATTTGTTTGCCCAGGCGGGGCACTGAACCCCAGTCTACAGTGTAGAAGGCAGAGGTGTTAACCACCACACTGACCAACCACTACACGAATTAGTATCCAGAGGCCATATTAAAAGAAACATCCTCCCTTTTTGTCTGTTTATTTTGATCTGAAAGGTGAAGATGAGATTTTGATCTGTATCTTATCTCCAGTTACTGAATCTGTTTATCAGAGCTCCCCCTGCTGTTTATCAGAGCGTCGTCGCTCCCCAGTTTCAGTCTCCGTTTCCCAAGCGCTTTAGCCGAGCGTGCTAACATTCTTCCTCCTAATAAACACACCTGTTCAGCTCCGCCTCCTCATTATTCCCCACCATCACTGTAATATTTCATCATTAACATTAACACAGGAAGGTGATCAGAGGGGCGGTGGAGTTCGAGTCGGCAGCGTCTGAGATGTTTAAAACGCAGAGTTAGAAGAGAAAAGCATCTCCCAGTGAAAGCCGCGTTTTACAGTAGGAATAAACGGAGCTCATTATGCTGGTAGTGAACTACGCTGCCTGACTCAGCCGCCTCAAAACCAGAGAAACGGACCTTAAACAGAAGTCAGGACCCTGGTGGGGTCCATCCTAAAGTTAGGACAGGATTTAGGAGGTTTAGACTAGGTAGGATGTTTGTGTGACGCTGTTTTCTGATCTGGAGTTAATGATGAGGTCATGAAGGGAGGAGCTGATTTTCTGGAATAGATACTGAACTAAATTCAGTCTTTACTGAAGTCGCCATGGAGACTAAACAGATCAGAGGTCAGCGTTAAGACATTGCTCCTGGAGGTTCTGTGCTCCTTGGTTTGGACATTGGTCATATGGAAACATTTGGACTACAGTTCTACAGTTCGGTGGTCTTCATGTTGGTTCAGACCCCAAATCACAGTACAGTGATTAAAAGAACACTGGACTGAAAGGAGCAGTTTAGCTGTCCCAGTATTTTATCCACAAACATAAGGCCACATTAGAGTGGCTTTATTCTCAGACAATCACATGGCCTTGTGGTTATATGGTTTTGTGTTCAATGTCGATTGTAATGTATGTAAATTTATGAGAATGATGAATGTGAGTCATTAAGAGCGCTCAGCTTTACCTTTCTTTAAAGTTGATATGTTTCTCCATGGAGTCATCGCTATGCACTGACTTATCGCTGGACAAACCTGACCTGGGCAACAGAAAACACAATGATGTTTATGTGAAGTGAAAGAAATAAAGTGGCTGGTCAGCCAGTCTGTTATCATCACTGCTGGGTTTTCTCAGGATCCTGCATGTTCTCGGTGTTAGAAATGACTGTTTTAAGAATGACCATCTATGCTTGACCTCTTCTCCTTAGAGATCATCCAATAAATTTACATTATAAAAAAAATACAACGTGTTTTTCTCTGTTCCTACCTTTCATTGTTCACGGGTGCCATTCCCTTAAACTTAACCCGTCACTTCTCTACCCGCTCACAGCTGGGTGACCCTGGCCGGTCCAGCGTTGTGCTTTAGGAGAAATATTTGAGTTATTACAGGATTCCTTGCAGTTTAATCCGGCTTTGAATTTATTGTAATTTGCAACCCTCAATTTCCCCTTAAGGGATTTCGCTGCTACATGTGACAGGCCAAAGCTCTGTCCAGTGTCTATAATGAGCAATAACTTACCTGCATGCAGTAAACAATGCAGGACAAATGATCTGAAACAGTGGATAAACTTCATCGAAACTGACTTTTTCGCTCTTTCATCAGTCATTTCATTTATCAACGTCACACGTTTCCTATCTCCTCAGTTAGTAATGCCAGTTCACTTGTCACTGGCCAAGCCTTGGGTCATTTCCACATGCTAGTGAATCATTTGTACTGAAAATATACAAAGAACTAGCCGGCACAACAATATAAATATGATATTTTATTTTCGGAAATAATTCCTACAACAGAATTAGTATCTTTAATGTTAGGTTTACTCAGACATACATTTATATAATCCTAAATATGTTACTAATATTGATGCTGTCAAAGAAAACCTTGTATCTCCAAAACAGTAACTTTACAGTAGAAGGAAAAAAGCGACTTTACTTTTAATGGAAGTCAATGGAACCAGACGTCACTGTGGGCTGCTTGTTTTGGTCCATTCATCATGAAATTTACACACAATGTAATTTCCAAACAGTCAAAAACTAAGAAACAACAAAAATGTAAATATACCCTAGTTTGCATATTTCATAGTTGCGTTATATTTTTGCCTGTTGTTGCACATCTGCACTGTCTGTTTTGCACTATTGCTACTATTTGCACTTCTGATAGACGCTCAAATCTATCTGTCTATCTATCTCTATCTATCTGTCTATCTATCTATCTATCTCTATCTGTCTATCTATCTCTATCTGTCTATCTATCTGTCTATCTATCTATCATAAAATGTTTATATTGTAAGGAATTTCTGCAGTTAAAATGGATAACGCTGTCTCATCTCAATCATCCTTAAACAGATTTCAGTACTGTCCACCACTCTTATCACCGATACGAAGACCCTGGTGCTGCTTTAGGGCTTTGAAAAGCAGAGACACGCTGTATAGACCACTATATGATGAAGCATGCAGTTTACTCACGGTTTACTGTATATAATAAGAATGTTTTCCACAGTGTTGGAGATGCTTCCCTGTAAGGGACGTCGTAGGTATTCTGCAGGGACTTTCCTTTCTGTTTGGCTGTTTTTTGTATGTCGAGCAGGAGGTCGTGTTCAAACCTGTAGTCTTGGGTGTGGAACCTCCTGTTTCTACTCCACATGAACAGAGATTATAAAATCTCATGTCTAACGTTCTGAGAGTGGCCTTGTATGACCAGTATGTATACGCAGTGATCTCTTGGACAGAGTGATCTGAGAGTGGCCTTAAAATGACCAGTATGTTTACCCCCAGGGTAAAATATTCCTCCAGTAAAAGTAGAGGTTCCTCCCTTTAGACCTCCACTTGAGTAAAAGTGCTAAAGCATTTACCTTCAAATGTACTTAAGTATAAAGTAAAAGTACTAAGAGAGTAATTCTGGCTACTTCTACTTTTACTGGAGTGATATTTTCCCTTGGGTGTCTACTTTAACCCCAGTACATGGTTTGTGTACTTCGTCCACCTCTGAGGACAGCAGATCAGATTCATCCTCACAGCTGATACTTCAGCACAGAACAACAGGAGTCTGTAATGGAGAGTCGGTCACTGTTTAACGCTGTGTATCCATTTGTTTGATTCCTCATTTTCCTTTGATCTTTTGGTGTGGAAGTTATGTTAAATCTGGAGTTACTTCAGCGCTGTTCCTGCTTTGGTATGCATGTCAGAGCATGTCAGAGCGCCCGCAGTAAAACTGCCTGCATTTCAACTTTGAGGTCTAATCAGAGTCATTTCCTAACGGTAAGTCAGGTTCCATGCACAATACAACAGTGTGAAGACTGGCAGGTTAACATATTTGTCTTTCAGGAAGTCTCCAAGACAATTTAGTCTCTGAGGCAGTAACATTTTAAAGAAGACAGAGAAAAAGAATCAGAAACTGACTGTACGCTGTGGGACATTAGGAAAGAACAAGGGCAGCTGGAGTTTAAACACTACGAACAGTGTTATCACGAGCTTTGTAGGAGTTCCTTCTGCACACCTAGCACTCCAACCAGCAGACTGGAATTTAACGTTTCACTCCCGACTACTGGAAAGCCTACACACGAGACGGTTCTTCAGGGATTCTGTAGCAAAGGCATTGGGCCTCCTTCTCCAACCATCCTTAAGAAGTTATTTTGTCTTCAACCCACTTACACAGTTCTGATGACGACTCTGACACTCACCAGTGTTCTCTTATCTGGGGTTTGTTCTTAGGGGAGAACAGAATCCACACTCACACACACACACACACACACACACACACTCAAGAGCAGTTATGCTCTTTAAGAACACATGAACTTGATGGAGACTTTTCTTAGGAGCTTTCTCAACAAAACATTTAAGATAAAGCTTGGGAAGACACTGGAGAACGAGGCCCAATGGTTCTATGTAGAAACATGAACACGCCAAACCATTTGCCATGTAACGATGGTGAAACGGTTCTTCAGGTCGATGGAGAGCATGTTGCATGTGGTTCTATTGATACAAGTCTTTGCCATGGACGAGACTCAGGAGACCAGGGTTTGCAGAATTAATGATTGCTCCATTAAAAACAGAGTGCTCTGTACATCTGCTTCAAATCCAGTCTAAAGAACAGTTTTTGGAACCAGAGCTTTATACTCTAAACCTCTTCGCCCCCCAGGACCTCACCATCGTGAAAGACCAAAGTCAGTTTTCATACAATTGGATCCTGTTGTAAGAAGTGCAGGCTTCTGGTCCTTAGGGAATGCCGTAAAACACGATTTGCAACTGTTCAAACCACAAGAACTGATTGTTGGGCCTTCCTTCAGCATTAATGCTGCTGAGCAATGAATAACAACTTTGTAGCACAGCCTGTGCTACCCCGGGCTCCAGGAGGGCACTGGAGGCAGGACTCCAAGCTGCAGCAGCCATTACTTTATTCTCCAAATAAACATAAACAAACACTAAAGCTACGCTAGACACTTTTCAGTCTCTTCAGCTTCTCAGCCCTTCTGTCTTCTCCTGCTGCTCGCTCTGTTCCCTCTCAGCTCTTTTGAAAGGCGCTCACACTGCCGGCCAGATGAGAATCAGCTGGCTCTCATTAAGGAGCACCAGAGCCGAGAGGGAACGAGAGCTCACCGCTCCACCTCCCCGTTACTGCTAAGTGTTCAGGCCTGCCTTTCTTTCACAGATGTGCAGGTTACCCCTGCCATGGGCACTAACACGCCCCCCCCCACCATCAGAGATGCTGGCTTTTGAACTTTGCACTGATAATCCAGACAGTCCTTTTCCTCTTTGGCCCGGAGGACACAACGTCCATGATTTCCGGAAACAGTGTGAAATGTGGACGCGTCAGACCACAGGATACTTTTCCACTCTGCGTCAGTCCATCTCAGATGAGCTCGGCCCAGAGAAGCCGGCGGCGTTTCTGGGTGTTGTTGATATTTGGCTTCGCTTTGCATGGCAGAGTCTTAACTTGCACTTGTAGACGGAGCGACGAACTGAGTTCACTGACAGTGGTTTTCCGAAGTGTTCCTGAGCCCATGTGGGAATATCCGTTACAGAATGATGTGGGTTTTTAATGCAGTGTCGCCTGAGGGATCGAAGGTCACGGGCATTCAGTGTTGGTTTTCTGCCTTGCTGCTTTCTTGCAGAGATTTCTCCAGATTCTCTGAATCTTCTGATGATATTATGGACTGTAGATGATGAAACCCCTAAATTCCTGCAGTTGCACGTTGAGAAACGTTGTTCTTAAACTGTTGGACCATCTGCTCACGCAGTTGTTCTCACAACGTTTACACAACGTCCCAACTTCATTGGAATTGGGGTTGTATGTTATATGGGATAAGGGAGCAGCTGAGTAGTGCACTACTTTTTGAGGTTAACTACATTTTTTAGTAGCTAGTAGCTGTAGTGCCTACAGATTTTTGTATAGCGATAAGTTTCACTACAAGCTTCAGTCAATCTGATCAAAATCTGAACCACAGGGGTCGTTAACTGTGTTTTATAGCGATTTCACAGTAAAGGAGGATTATTATGTGATTTTACCTAGAACTCTAGTTCTGCTGTGGAGCCGCAACAGCTCTGCAGCTGTGGGGAGATTATTCAGGCCTGATTCATCCCAAACAGAGCCAGAGTCACTGATGGGGATTCTGAGGCTAAAGTGTTGCTGAAGTGTAATAAAGACTTGCTAAAATGTTTAAATTGAAGCAGGTTTTTATGTCAACAGTTGACAATAATTTGCACCAAATTGTTTGGTTTGTATTTAGTTAGACTCTCTGACTCTCACCTATGGTCACGAGCTTTGGGTGGTGACCGAAAGAACGAGATCGTGGATACAAGCAGCCAAAATGAGCTTCCTCCGCAGGGTCGCCTGGCTCTCCCTCAGAGATAGGGTGAGAAGATCGGCAATTCGTGAGAGGCTCGGGGTAGAGCCGCTGCTCCTCCACGTTGAGAGAAGCCAGTTGAGGTGGTTGGGGCATCTGGCAAGGATGGCCTCTGGATGCCTCCCTAGGGAGGTGTTCCAGACATTTCCGATGGAGAGGAGACCCCGGGGAAGACCCAGGACACGTTGGAGGGATTATATCTCTCGACTGTCTTAGGAACGCCTCAGTATCCCTCCGGAAGAGCTGGAGGAAGTGGCGGGGGAGAGGGAGGCCTGGGCCTCTTTGCTTAGGCTGCTGCCCCCGCGACCTGGACCCGGATAAGCGGTTGAGAATGGATGGATGGATGTATTCAGTTATTCTTGTTAGGACAAACCTGGAATGATTGACTTTGCCTTTAGTCTTAATTGTAGTTGGACATCACGCCTTTGGGTGCGTGAGTTTGATTGTTGGTTACACTTTTTGGTGGTCTTCTTGTACATTTGCAGATTTTCAACTGTGTTTCTTTCTGGCTTATGATTAAATGGAGTGTGTTGTTCACACAGTCAGCTGGGCTTGTTTGTTGTGTCGCAAACATTCTAACAGTCGTGCTTTGAAAGTAGCGAAACATAGTGCTCTTCAAAAAGTAGCTGCAAAACAGCGCACTCCTAATTTTCCAGTAGCTATCCCTGCCAACCCTGGCTGGGCCTACAATACATGATCTATAGCCTAGTGGTGGGGTTAGATCACACTTTCTCTGGAAAATGTGGTTTATTTGCAAAGACAGTTGGGGAATTCTGAGGCATACAGAGTAAAATGTTCTCTTGGTGAAGTAGAAAGAAGCACAGGCTTCATACAGTTCCAACAAAGGCACTGTGGCTGGGTGTAATCATTTCATGATAAATGGAGCAACAGAAATGATCTAACATACAACTGTATTTATATAATAAAAGCTCCATGTACATTTAAATTAAGAAAAGCGTTTACAAGGTTTTGCACCAAAGTCTACTCGTCGAGTCCAAGTCAGGTGGTCATTAACCCGTGTAGATGAAAGACTCGATCATATTGTATCATATCATATTAGTTCTCATCTTCACTGTCACATCATTGAACAGTGTACAGTCCTCATCTTCATCGTTCCCAAGCTCCTGTACGAGGTTCCAGGTCCTCGTGGGAGATTTAGCAAACACATAGTCATCCTCGTATGCACTATACGGGTATTCATGCCCACTTGGGTCATTCACAGTGCCCAGTATCTGCTGAGAAGTACCGCTGACCTCCTCTGGATCGCTGTAGAGTGATGTGGGTGCACTAGGTCTAACGGCAGAGTCTTCATGGTGTGCAGCTGGATGTCTTCCGGGGTGATGTGAGAATGTGGATGTGATGCCAGATTCATCGATCTGCTCATAAACGTGTTTGTGTTTTCTTGGCTGGCTCCGCTGTGTTTGGGCCTTCAATACTTGGTTGATGGCAGACTCCACATACTGGTAGATGGTGTTGCCTTGGTTAGTGTCAAACTCAAAGACTCCCTGCCCAGAGTCGCACCTTCTCCCAGCCTCAAAGGAGAACATTGTCTGTTTTAACAAGCACAAAAACATAGAAGATTGGCAGCTTATAGAACTGTTTAAAAGAATAACTGTGGAAAATGTTGGAAAAACACAGAGGAAATGCACCAAAGTTGAAGTTTTCCCCTTGACCCCACTATTACCCCAGGATGACATCGACCAAGCGAGACAGGTTTAGTGTCTAAAGTGCATCATTAGTATCTTTACACTGGAGACACAAGGTCAATGTTTTTATACCTCAGCACTGGAACGTGTGGAGTTAATCTAATAGTGTTCAGTATCTCTAACAGACTTTTGTGGTTTATGTTATGTATAAAAATAAATGTATAAATAATTTTCGGGCCTCTAAAAGGCTGCATCATCGCTGCCCCACGTTACAGTTAGATTGCATGTAGTACTAATCATAATTTATTTTTTTTACTGACCTCATAATTTAGAGGATCCCGGGGAAAAATGTATGTACAGAAAAACCTTCGAGGTTTGGAACATTTTTGTTTGCAGCAGTGTGACATTATAGATAAAGTGTCATTATAGAGAGCATGTTAATCTCTCCCACCATACCCATACCACTAACTGGATGAGGTATAAAATTCTGTTACATGTTGGGTATGTAAGCCTTCGCTGCAAAAAATGAATGTCAAAAAAAGAATAAAAGTAAACAAAGTCAGGAAAAATGTGCTTGAATGATCCCTTCTGAAGCAGAGGAGTCGTACCTTGTCCCGCCCATAGCTCCTGAGGGAGTGATATGGCCAGGTATAAAGCACTTCTCCCGTCTTTGGCTCTTTCAGAATGAGGCTGTCAAAGTTGGTCTGTAACAGGTACTGTCCTTGTAGGCCACACCTCCTCACAGCATCTGTGTACCTTACTGACACCTGAAAGTCCTTCATCGTTGAAGCCACTATTAGAGAAAGGGTTATTTTAATCTCAAGTAAAGAGAGTAAACAGTGTTTTAGCTTTGTTGGTCTTTTTTAATGATGTCTTATGACTAGCCTACAGTTGCATGATCAGTTCCTTTCAAGGAGCAGTTCCTTTCTCCATCGATTTTTCAAATTTTCTGCACAGTTAAATGGTTGACGTCAACAAAATCATTCAGAGGGGTTTGGTGTGAAACGCTCTGTTCACTGTGGTGGTGATAGGAACCAGATGTCCCCCTCTAAAAGCTCCTCACAGAAAGTTCCTACATTAAACTGTTCTGAATTCACTGCCTGATGACTGAGACGCTGTTTTATGCTCATTTAAAATGGATTGAGGGGAAGTGGAAAAGTGTCCGGCGGTCCGACGAATCAACATTTGAAATTCTTTTTCAAATCATGGACATCATGGACACTGTGTCCTCCAGGCTGAAGACCACTCAGCTTGCTATCAGTGCTCAGTTCTAAAGCCAGTATTCATGATGGTTTAGGGGGCATTAGTGCTCATGGCCTGGGTGACCTGCTCATCTGTGAAGGCTCCATTAAAGCTGAATGATATAAACATGTTTTATCAACATCTGCTGCCGTCCAGGCGACGTCTTTTTCAGGGAAGGCCTTGTTTATTTCAGCAGGACGACGTCAAACCACATTCTGACTGTATTACAGCAGCAGTGCTCCATATTAAAAGAGTCCAGGTGCTAAACTGACCTGCCTGCCGTCCAGACCGGTCACCACTGAGAACATTTGGCTCATTATGAAATGAAAAATACGACAAATGAGCTCCTGAAACTGACGATCAGCTGAAATCCTGAATCAGACAAGAACAGAAAACATTTCACTGTCAGAGCTGCAGCAGCGTCTCCTCAGTTCCCAAACAGTGACAGAGCTGTTAAAGAAGAGGTGATGGACTCAGCGGTGAACAGAACCCGTCCCAACTTTTTTGGAACATGTTGCTGCCATAAAATTCAAAATGTGCAAATATTTTTCAAAAAACAATCAAATTTCTCAGTTTCAACATCTGATCTGTTGTCTTTGTAGTGTTTTCCTTTAAAATATGTTTTTCATGATTTGCACATCATTGTATTCTATTTTTATTTACATTCTGCACAGCGTCCCAACTTTTTGTAAATGGGGTTGTAGTTTAACCATGCATACATAGTTTGAACGCCATTTGGAAAGATTATAATGTTGATTTCCTGTATGGTGAAGAATGCTAAAGGAATGACTGAAAATGATCTCACTGTACTGGAAGATGATTTCGCTGGTTTTATGAACATTGTTTACAACAAGCAACATTATCTGTCAGTTTTACCTAATAAAATGACTTAAAACAAGTAAAAATGAGATATATTAGATGTTTCGACTACATTTTACTTGCCAATAAACCATTTTTTGCAGTGCATCTACTGGCCCTGTTTGCAGCGGGCTTGGCGTTGCTTGCTACCGGTTGAAGTGCCTGTTTGCAGTGTTTTCTGCTTTTACATTCTGCACCTCAGCGTCGTGTGTTTAGTGGGTGAAGCTTTGTGCAGTTTGCGTGATAATCTGCACATTCTGTGCTGCAGCTGCGCTCAGGTGTGGAACCTAACAGATGGAATGATGCTTCGTCTCACCCACCTGCTGCAGGTGTCAGGAAGTCAGGAAGCCTCAGCTCACAGATCGTCTGCCTCAGCATAGCGACCTCTTTCCTCAGGGCTTGGTTCTCATCCCTCAGGGCCGTCTTCTCTGACCTTTCCTCCTTGATCATTTTCTTCAGCTGAGCGTTCTCCTGAAGTACACTGAGGTTTCTGGTGACCTCCACCAGTAGGTGTCTCTGCAGTGCCTCTATGGTGTAGTGATCTCTGACATGACTGTCACAAAAGGAGGCAAGGCAGGTCATGCAGGACTTCAAAGCTTTTAACTTCCTTCCTTCACACAGATCACAGGCCACGTCTCCAGCCTCAGCGTAGCGAGGGCTTGGCCTGTGTTCTTGAGGGTCTTCTTGAGGTGGGTTGTTAACCACAGGTATACAGCTGTATAGATGTGTAGATGACATCATCCCAGACATCACACTAAAAAATAAAATAAACTATTAGATAACATCCAGCTGACATAACATTTATTAAGCCGATCCATAGCTAGAACCCATTTATTACTCAGAAATAAATACCCAGAAACAGTTCATCTCAGCTCAGATGCATCATCATGCATAACGACAGAAATGTTGAACTGCCTGCCGCATAGACGACACTGTATATACACTCACTTTATTAGGTGCTAGTAAAAGGCTGGACCTCCTTTTGCCTTCAGAACTACCTTAACTCTTTGTGGCAGACTTTCAACAAGACGTTGGAAACATTCCTCAGATATTTTGGTTGGTTACATGCCTAAATGCATTGAGTTGCAGCCGTGTGATTGGCTGATTAGCTATTTGTATTAACAAACAACACAACAGGTGTACCTAATAAAGTGGCCGATGAGTGTACGTATGCACCAGTCACAGGACCACATACAAATTTACTCTATAAGCATTGTGTTAAAATACTTCTTAAATGTATTTATGAAAGAAACAAGTTGTTACCAGTTTGAACTTTTATGCTTTACCTTTCATCGTCAGGGTCCCTTTTAAAGTCAATAGGGTGGCTCCTAGAGTTGTCACTCATCTCTGATTTACAGCTGGGTGACTCTGGCCTGGCCATCATCACGCTTTAGGAGAAATATTAAAGAATTATTACGTGAAACATTTCAACGGCACTTTTATTCGACCAATATGAGACTCTGTATTTACACATTTGCAATGTATTGCTCTGTACAGTGAAATATCCCACCGTAAAATATTCCTTCTTCTGGATGTCGTCTCTGTATGGGGTGGACCAAAGCTCCGTCCTGTTTTTGGCTAAAGAGAAGTGGCAAATGGTCTTTATTGTAATTCCTCAAATAACTTGATGATGTCATTCTTCCAGCTCAAGGTTGCAACACACAGCAGCAGCGCACTACATAAGACTAGGCAGCGTTTGGGCTCCTGAGATGAAGGCCGTCCCATTCAGAAAGGCAGCACAAGTCAGCTTCTTTCATGAGGAAGAGGAGCTGAATAAGAGGAGCTCAATAAGAGGAGCTGAATAAGAGGAGCTGAATAAGAGGAGCTGAAAAAAGAAGAGCTGAAGAAGAGGAACTGAATAAGAGGGGCTAAATAAGAGGGGCTCAATAAGAGGAGCTGAGGAAAAAGAGCTGAAGAAGAGGAGCTGAATAAGAGGAGCTGAATAAGAGGAGCTGAATAAGAGGAGCTGAATAAGAGGGGCTAAATAAGAGGGGCTCAATAAGAGGAGCTGAGGAAAAAGAGCTGAAGAAGAGGAACTGAAAAAAGAGCTGAAGAAGAGGAACTGAAAAAAGAGCTGAATAAGAGGAGCTGAATAAGAGGAGCTGAGGAAAAAGAGCTGAATAAGAGGAGCTGAATAAGAGGAGCTGAATAAGAGGGGCTCAATAAGAGGAGCTGAGGAAAAAGAGCTGAAGAAGAGGAACTGAAAAAAGAGCTGAATAAGAGGAGCTGAATAAGAGGAGCTGAATAAGAGGAGCTGAGGAAAAAGAGCTGAAGAAGAGGAGCTGAAAAAAGAGCTGAATAAGAGGGGCTCAATAAGAGGAGCTGAGGAAAAAGAGCTGAATAAGAGGAGCTGAATAAGAGGAGCTGAATAAGAGGGGCTCAATAAGAGGAGCTGAGGAAAAAGAGCTGAAGAAGAGGAACTGAAAAAAGAGCTGAATAAGAGGAGCTGAATAAGAGGAGCTGAATAAGAGGAGCTGAATAAGAGGAGCTGAGGAAAAAGAGCTGAGGAAAAAGAGCTGAAGAACAGGAGCTGAAAAAAGAGCTGAATAAGAGGAGCTGAAAAAAGAGGAGCTGAATAAGAGGAGCTGAATAAGAGGAGCTGAGGAAAAAGAGCTGAAGAAGAGGAGCTG
Source organism: Pygocentrus nattereri (assembly GCF_015220715.1). Classification (NCBI taxonomy): domain Eukaryota; kingdom Metazoa; phylum Chordata; class Actinopteri; order Characiformes; family Serrasalmidae; genus Pygocentrus; species Pygocentrus nattereri. The sequence continues at coordinate 2,374,986 of NC_051239.1, read as the reverse complement.
AATAAGAGGAGCTGAATAAGAGGAGCTGAATAAGAGGAGCTGAATAAGAGGAGCTGAGGAAAAAGAGCTGAAGAAGAGGAGCTGAATAAGAGGAGCTGAATAAGAGGAGCTAAAACGGATTAAATGGTTCTTTGCATGGTGGCAGTGTTCTTCAGATTGACAGAGACTGTAGTGTATATGGTTTTAAACAGCACATAAAAGGGTTCTGCCACTGTTACGATGTCAGTCTTGAAACAACAACAAAAAAAACATTTTTGGTGCTGTATAGAACCCTTTTCAAAAAGAACCATATACAACACATTCTCCATCAATCTGAAGAACCATGCAGAGAACCACTTAAGCATACAAAAGCAGCTACGCAGTTACAAGGCTGCCACAAATCTCTAATCTAGCTAAAACCAAGTGAATGCAGAAACAACAAAAAGACGTGACTCGTGTTCCGAACATCCTCAGTCACCGGCGGGGAATTTCTCAAAGCAAGAAATTCTCATTTATACAACAGTCAGTTCCAGCCGCGTAACCTGATTGGTAGAGAAGCGCTCTAGCTGCTGTTATTTCACCAGAACATCACAAACACTGTATCACTCCAATCACTAAATTCCCAAACTGTCGTCTCCACTGAGCAGCTTTTCAGTCGGCAGCTGTGACAGAAGAACAGCTGAACAACCTGGAATCAGCCAGAAATGAACCCAAACACCATTCGCCAAATTAAACGGGCTGTAAGAAGCTTTACAGACCGGCTGGAACAAAACAACATTAATACTGATCTGGAGAAACTGACCAAACTGAGCTGAACCTGATATTGGCTCAGTTTTACGGCTCAGTCTGCATTTCAGAAGGCGGGGCTTACAGCAGGCTGAGCAGCGAGTGGGCGGAGCTCGTTACTCTGACGTAGCAACGAGCTGCTCGTTAAGGAGCTCTAATTAGGAGGAAGGAACTGAACATTAAAACACATTAAACAAAAATTCTGCTTGCTGTACTGAGTTTACTCTGCTTTGCATTTGGTCGACCAATCCAGTCCCTTCGATAACAAAGCTATTGAACTTTTTGTTAATAAATAATTTGTTGTATTTTAACACTAGACTATGTTTAAATTTTACTTGCTGTAGTAAGTTGCAATAACTATAAGCTATGTGTTCTGTTTTAAACTGTTTTACTGGCACTACAGTAAAGAAGCTATTGAAGTTTTTTAGGTTTAAAACTAATTACTTTTTTAAATTAAATAAATACTCAGCTTTGTTCAAAGCTGGCTTGCTGTAGTTAGTAGCAATAAAAAAGCACTCATTTGTACATATGCTTTTACAATTTTGGGCTCTACCATTTAGACGCCATTGCATGTTTTGTATATCAAATCTTAATTATAATCCATTCCAATCATTAAAATTCTGCTTGCTGTAGCAAGCTGCAAAAACAGGGCACCATTGGATATAGTTAGTTTTAAAGTTTTGGGCCATGCATTCATGTAGTTATTAAACTTTTAATTTTTAAACCATAAATTAATATTCAACACAAGGCCTTCTTCAAATATTCTGCTTCCTGAAGTATGTTGCAGTAATAGGGCACTCTAATGTATTTGGTTTTACAGTATTGACTCTTACAGTAAAGGAGCTACTGAATGTTTGGTAAACTTCAACAGCTAAATTGCATTCTGTTAGCTGGAGTTAGTTTTATTAGTAAAATCATTTTAATGCATTTTGTTTAATACATTTGAGCCCTTCAGTAAAGAAGCCTATGAATATTTGTATATAATTCAACCCGACACTTAATTTAAGCTCTACTTGCTCAATTATGATTTATTTCTTTGTTTATTTTTTGGGTATTTGATGTATGTAGAATATTAAACGTAACTTTACACAACAGTTTTTTAATGCATTTAAATGTACAATTTTGAGCCCTATAATAAAGAAGCTATTGAGTTTTTATTGGTTAAAACACGACACAAGGCTTTCTTCAATCTCTGCTTGCTGTACTAACAGTAATAGGATGACGGTCTGCAGCGCATTTCACGATCGTAGGCCACGGAGTAAAGCAGTGTTTCTTTAACTTTAACACCACTCAGATTCTACTCGTGATAAGTTGCAATAACAGGGCAAGCTGTAATGCATTTGGTCATAAAATGTTAGTCCTTACAGTAAAGAGACTATTGATTTTTAAAAATGTGTAAAACGTTAAAACGGGTTTCTGTAGTTGGTCCGAATGATAGAACAGACTTTAATGCCTTGTGTTCCACAAGTTTGGGCTCTATGATAGAGACTAGTGAGTTTCCTATTTTATGTGCGTAGAATATCAATAATAAAGTTTTCAGGTTTCAGCTGGTCTTACACGATACACTCACCGGCCACTTTATTAGGTACACCTTGCTAGTAAAAGGCTGGACCCCTTTTGCCTTCAGAACTGCTTTAATTCTTCATGCCACACTTTCAACAAGGTGTTGGAAACGTTCCTCAGAGATTCTGGTTGGTTATTTGAGCTCCTGTTGCCTTTCTATCATCTGGAACCAGTCTGCCCATTCTCCTCTGACCTCTCTCATCAACAAGGCATTTTCGTCCACACAACTGACCGCTCACTGGATATTTCCTCTTTTTCTGACCGTTCTCTGTAAACCCTAGAGATGGTTGAGCGTGAAAATCCCAGTAGATCAGCAGTTTCTGAAATACTCAGACCAGCCCGTCTGGCACCAACAACCACGCCACGTTCAAAGCCCCTTAAATCCCCTTTCTTCTCCGTTCTGATGCTCGGTCTGCACTTCAGCAAGTCGTCTTGACCACCTCTACAGGCCTAAATGCAGTGAGTTGCAGCCGTGTGATTGGCTGAGTGTAGACGCTATTGAGATTTTGACGTTCAGACGTAAGGACTCGCATTTTGACGACGGTCCCTTACTTTTGTAGGTAAAGATCCGCTTAATGCGCGGCTCCGTTTGCGGTAATGTGTTGACAATTTCTTTCAAAAAGCCACTGCAGTGAAAAGAAAGAGCGCAGTCAGAGGAAGTCTTAGCGCTGCTGACGTCAGAGGCGCGAAGGTGCATCGCATCTGGAATATGAACCCAACTGTACCGGTGAGTTCTCCTCGGAGCCCCGCAGGTCCAGATCAGAACCACATCTGATATGAAACGTTCCAGATATAATAAATATCAGATCTAACGGTCTTACCGCGCGCACTCGTCTTCCAGGGGGTTCTTATGTTCCAAGTTGTTTTGGTTCCTCATTTCTTCTTTAGTGCTCGGAGCTGTGGAGGAGGTGGAGCTCAGAGCTCAGATGTGAAGGAATGTACATTTTCTTCAGAACCTTTGTGCAAAATAATGGGTACAATAAGAGGAATGGCAGTTAAACACATCAATGAATAAATAACAAATACATTTGTATGACAGAGTTTTAGGGCCACTGTTAATAAAAATAAAAATGGTAGACTTCGAAAATAAAATATATAGAGAATAAAGTCATAATATTTAGTGAGAAGAAATGCATAATATTTGGAATATTTGGAGAATAAAGTCACAATATTTTGAGAAAAAAGTCATAATATTTTGGAAAATGCTTATTATTCTAAAACAAGTCACTGAAATGAAGAGACATTGCTCACTGAGCTGAGATTAGGAGTCCAGTCAGCTGATTCTCTACCTGCTTCCCTTTGGACGCTGAGCTGCACAGCAGAGATTTCCGCAGGCAGGGAGGCGTAACTGGAAAGTCATAACAGCTTTGTTTCATGTTTTATTTTACACTGAATAAATATGACACTCATGTGTGCTGGTGCTGCCTCTGCGTCTCTCCACCAGACAGACAGTCCTGCGCACCGGGGAGCTGCAGTGCTTTGTATTGACTGACACTCATAATTTAATATTTAGATGGTTTTTTCTTCTGTTAGTCAAATCCAGTTGGTTTAAACTGCAATGCATTTTACTCTGAAACAGCTTTTAAAATACAAAATGAAGTAAAATACTCTAGACATGAACTCAGTTGTGTTGATATGTGATCAATGATTTATGAATAGTTATTATATAAAAGTCACAGGTAACGCTCTGAGGTCTGAGGGCATTTTCTCGCTCTGTCCATCTCTCCTTAAACTCTCCTCTAAAGGTTCTTCATAGAACACCATCTTCATGTGTCTCATATCTAAACGCTCCGTTATCTTCATCACTGCTTTCCAAACCTGCTGCAGCAGCTTCAACAGCTGGAAAACGTGGACTGAATGAAGAATGAAGGGTTTCCGGCGTGGCGGTCAGTGATGTCCTGAGTGATGTCCTGAGTGTCCGTCAGTCAGTTTCACACAGAGTGTAGACGGACACTGATGGCTTTGTCTGGTCAGAGTCCAGATTTAAAGCCTATAGTGAACATTTGGTCTCACATTAAACTCCAACTGGAGCCTCCAGTGCTGAGTGGATCAACACGGACGCTTCTTTCTGTAGAAGACTGTCTGCACATCAGCTTACAGCAGCTGTTTGTTAAGAGCATCAGATTTTTTAGGCTTGGCCCGTTTATTTCATCCCAGGAGTGAACCTCCCAAAATCAGTTTGTTTACAAAGGCAAATCTGTGTTAGAGCTCAGCAATATGTTGTATGGAAATGGGACTGCTGTCGTAACAGATTGTAGTCCCAGCTAAAAGTGTAGATGCCCTAGAAATATTGCAAAGTGAATTTCTGGCAAGATTTCAAATGCCTAAGAGAAATATTTCAATAACCAGTTTGCAGTGGTGGACAGTAACTGAGTATCTGAGTAACTGAGTATCTGAGTAACTGAGTAAATGTAATTGGTTTCTGTACTTTAGTATTTTTGGTGTATCTGTACTGAAGTTTCTCCGTTCTGGGCGACTTTCTCCTTTCACTCCACTACATTTCAGAGTCTAATATCCGACTTTTTCCTCCTACATTCTGAGAAATCTGTCGTTCCTTTTGGTTTCTGTGTGTATAAAAACGTCACATGTCAAAACGAAAGAAGCGCAAATCCAGAGCACCAATCAGGGCCCAGCGGTCACTTTGTTTAGAGCTGGTTTTGACCTGTTGGTCATACCGACCCAGTGCAGCACGCGGTTCAACGTCAGCGCAGCAGCGTAAAACTTTGGGAGAGTCTGTTCAACATAAATGATGAACTAACCTAACTTTGTGTAAATAGAGCTCAATATAGAAATATGTCCACATATGCAGTCGAGACTGACGCGGCTTTTTTCTGAATTTCTACAAACACCATTTCATTTTATAGTAAATGAGTTTGGGCTGGTTTATGTTTATGAACAGACGCCTACAGATCAACACAGTACAGGAGCTCATCTGTGAGAGTGGCCTGGTAAAGTGACCAGTTTGTATACGCAGTGATCTCTTGGACAGAGTGATCTGAGAGTGGCCCATAAAGTGACTCCTAGCCCTACTCTCTCTATATCAGTATTCATTCTATCAGAGGTGGACGAAGAACACAAACCCTGTCCTGGAGTTAAAGTCGAGACCCCCAGGGTAAAATATTCCTCCAGTAAAAGTAGAAGTTCCTCCCTTTAGACCTCCACTTGAGTAAAAGTACTAAAGTATTTCCCTTCAAATGTACTTAAGTATAAAGTAAAAGTACTAAAAGAGTCATTCTGGCTACTTCTACTTCTACTTCTACTGCTCCCTCTTGCTCTTTTGAAAGGAGCTCACACTGCCGGCCAGATGAGAATCAGCTGGCTCTCATTAAGGAGCACCAGAGCTGAGAGGGAACGAGAGCTCACCGCTCCACCTCCCCGTTACCGCCCCCAGGCTGGCAGCTCAGCCGCCTGGGTCCAACATAGCAGCCTTGCTGCGTAACAGGGGGCGGGACCCTGGTGGTGGCCCAGTAGCCGGCACCAATGTCCTTGTCCTTCTCCTCCCGCCGTCACTCTCGTGCCTCGCGTCCGTCCCAGGAGCTCAGGCTCTGCCAGCTCTCTGAGCCATTACTGACGGGGCACATGGGGGCAGGCGCATGACACAAAATTAAAGAAAATGTTTTTTTTTTTTTAATTCCCAATTTTTTATATATATATATATATATATATATATATATATATATATATATATACACATACATACATACATATATATACACACACACACATACATATACACACACACACACACACACACACACACACACACACACACACACACAGCTCCAAAAAATAAAGGGAACACTTTAATAACACATCCTAGATCTGAATAAATGAAATTTTCTCATTGAATTCTTTGTTCTGTACAAAGTTGAATGTGCTGACAACAAAATCACACAAACATCATCAATGGAGATCAAATTTATTAACCAGTGGAGGCCTGGATTTGGAGTCACACACAGAATTAAAGTGGAAAAACACACGACAGGCTGATCCAACTTTGATGTAATGACCTTAAAACAAGTCAAAATGAGGCTCAGTATTGTGTGTGGCCTCCACGTGCCTGTATGACCTCCCTACAACGCCTGGGCAGCTCCTGATGAGGTGGCGGATGGTCTCCTGAGGGATCTCCTCCCAGACCTGGACTAAAGCATCCGCCAACTCCTGGACAGTCTGTGGTGCAACGTGGTGTTGGTGGATGGAGCGAGACATGATGTCCCAGATGTGCTCAATCGGATTCAGGTCTGGGGAACGGGCGGGCCGGTCCATAGCTTCAATACCTTCATCTTGCAGGAACTGCTGACACACTCCAGCCACATGAGGTCTAGCATTGTCCTGCATTAGGAGGAACCCAGGGCCAACCACACCAGCATATGGTCTCACAAGGGGTCTGAGGAGCTCATCTCGGTACCTAATGGCAGTCAGGCTACCACTGGTGAGCACATGGAGGGCTGTGCGGCCCTCCAAAGAAATGCCACCCCACACCATTACTGACCCACTGCCAAACCGGTCATGCTGAAGGATGTTGCAGGCAGCAGATCGCTCTCCACGGCGTCTCCAGACTCTGTCACATGTGCTCAGTGTGAACCTGCTTTCATCTGTGAAGATCACAGGGCGCCAGTGGCCAATTTGCCAATCCTGGTGTTCTCTGGCAAATGCCAAGCGTCCTGCACGGTGTTGGGCTGTGAGCACAGCCCCCATCTGTGGACGTCGGACCCTCATACCATCCTCATGGAGTCGGTTTCTAACCGTTTGTGCAGACACATGCACATTTGTGGCCTGCTGGAGGTCATTCTGCAGGGCTCTGGCAGCTCCTCCTGTTCCTCCTTGCACAAAGGCGGAGGTAGCGGTCCTGCTGCTGGGTTGTTGCCCTCCTACGGCCTCCTCCACGTCTCCTGGTGTACTGGCCTGTCTCCTGGTAGCGCCTCCAGCCTCTGGACACTACGCTGACAAACACAGCAAACCTTCTTGCCACAGCTCGCATTGATGTGCCATCCTGGATGAGCTGCACTACCTGAGCCACTTGTGTGGGTTGTAGAGTCCGTCTCCTGCTACCACGAGTGTGAAAGACCACCAACGTTCAAAAGTGACCAGAACATCAGCCAGAAAGCAAAAAGGTACTGAGGTCCCCACCTGCAGAACCACTCCTTTATTGAGTGTGTCTTGCTAATTGCCAATAATTTCCACCTGTTGTCTGTTCCATTTGAACAACAGCTGTGAAATTGATGGTCAGTGTTGCTTCCTAAGTGGACAGTTTGATTTCACAGAAGTTTGATTTACTTGGAGTTATATTGTGTTGTTTAAGTGTTCCCTTTATTGTTTTGAGCAGTGTATATATATATATATATATATATAGTAGGTATGTCAAACAATTGAAGAGCCCTTTTTGGTGCTATATATATATATATATACACAACACCATCTCCATCAATCTGAAGAACAAACGACAAAGCAGTGGACAGCAAGGTGATTAAGCTCCTTTGCTGACGTTTAACGAGAAGATATAGAGAACATGAGCAGCAGGCAGTGAACGCTACTGCAGCGCGCCTCAGTCTTTAAGCCTGACTGTCCAGTATCATTCATTATTATACGGGCAGTCTAGCGCTCTACACTCAGCGCTCGTCCAATAAACAGACCAGCTGTTCTCCTCAGAGAAAAAGGGGCTTGGAGCTTAATTAATCACATTTACCTCTTAAATACAATAAGTTTCATATCATTTACCCAAAATGTTCAGCCCTCATTTTATATTTGACTGAATGTTGATTCACCCAATCTAGCTGCACTCCACTAGACATGATGATGCTATCACATTCATTTAGGATAACTCATCTACCATTGCTGTCAAATTTAGTCGATTTTCAGTTTTTGACATAATTTAGAAATGCATGTTGGCCTTTACACTGTGTGTAAATTTCATGAAGGATGGACAAAAATTAATGGCCAAAAATGACTTGGAAAGACGTCTGGTTCCAGTGACTGGTTTTTTCCTTCTCCTGTTCTGGAGATACGAGGTTTTGTTCCGACAGCGCTATGTAGTTCAGATTCACACAGTTATTATTAGTATTGCTGACAATTACTCTAATAACGAGTAAACCTGTCGTCTGGACCCCAACAGAAATGTGCAGTTGCTGTTATATTTATGTATATTTGTCTCCCCCTGGTGGCTGTGAGCGCCTGAGGTCTGGACTCGGACACCAGCAGCTTCTTTGGTAGATTCCTTTTTTGAAAGGAATGCAAATGAAAGCATGCAAAGTTTCATTTGAATTGATCGCCATAAGCTCCAGCCTCTTGACCTGACTTGACTTGAAAACACTTCATCTAGTGCATATTTATTAACATTTCTTCATAAGCTTCTATGATTGAAATAAAATAAATACAATGACTTCAAAGTACACGTCTCATTTACAACCCCAATTCCAGTGAAGTTGGGACGTTGTGTAAAACATAAATAAAAACAGAATACGATGATTTGCAAATCCTTTTCAACCGATATTCAACTGAATACACTACAAAGACGAGATATTTAATGTTCAAACGGATAAACTTTATTGTTTTCTGCAAATATTCACTCATTTTGAATTTGATGCATCTCCGTCTACAAGTGCAGGTTAAAACTCTGCCATGCAAAGCGAAGCCAGATATCAACACCACCCAGAAACGCCGCCGGCTTCTCTGGGCCGAGCTCATCTGAGATGGACTGACGCAGAGTGGAAAAGTGTCCTGTGGTCTGACGCGTCCACATTTCACACTGTTTCTGGAAATCACGGACGTCGTGTCCTCCGGACCAAAGAGGAAAAGGACTGTTGGATTGTTATCAGCACAAAGTTCAAAAGCCAGCATCTCTGATGGTGTGGGGGGGTGTTAGTGCCCATGGCAGGGGTAACCTGCACATCTGTGAAGGCCCCATTAATGCTGAAAGGTACATGCAGGTTTTGGAGCAACATCTGCTGCCATCCAAGCAGCGTCTTTTTCAGGGACGTCCTGCTTATTTCAGCAAGACGATGCCAAGCCACATTCTGCACGTGTTACAACAGCGTGGCTTCGTAGTAAAAGAGTGCGGGTACTAGACTGACCTGCCTGCAGTCCAGACCGTCTCCCATTGAAAATGTGTGGCGCATTATGAAGCTCAAAATACGACAGCGGAGACCCCCGGACTGCTGAGCAGCTGAAGCTGGACATCAAGCAGGAATGGGAAAGAATTCCACCTACAAAGCTTCAACAATCAGTGTCCTCAGTTCCCAAACGCTTATTGAGTGTTAAAGGAAAGGTGATGTAACACAGTGGGAAACACGCCCCTGTCCCAACTTCTTTGGAACGTGTTGCAGGCATCAAATTCAAAATGAGTGAATATTTGCCAAAAACATCAAAGTTTATCCGTTTGAACATTAAATATCTCGTCTTTGTAGTGTGTTCAGTTGAATATCGGTTGAAAAGGATTTGCAAATCATCGTATTCTGTTTTTATTTATGTTTTACACAACGTCCCAACTTCACTGGAATTGGGGTTGTAAATCTAAAACATTACAATTATATTAATGTTCCAAAATTGCACAGGAAATATGGAAAATTTGACTTAATTCCATCTTCAGGAGTTGTAATATACTGTAGTCTCTGGCCATTAGAGGAATCATCAGCATCTAATGCAAATACTGACCTCAAACATACTTATAGTTATTGGCTTTGCAATATCTGTCATGCAGCAAAGAAACTCTCTGCATGTTATGCTGTACACTGAGCCGGACACGTTTACAAATACACGCCCTACTGCCGTTCTGTAAATCACCAGAGTTCAAAAACGTGTGTTTTTATACTGAAATGTTTTTGTTTATTATCTAAATCTGATCTCAGAACAACATTGGAGTCTCAAGGTCAATAATATTTAAAGGTCTTGCCGTTTTAGCCGAGTTTAAGTGCAAGCTGGGAATCAATCAGTTCAGCCTGGCCTATTCTGACGCAATGGGCCATAAATCTGTGAATGATCCTTCGATCGCGACCAAATGTTTTCTAAACATTGTCAATAAACAGCTAGCATATGACATTTGGCTTAAATCAGCTTAAATGGGCTCTTACAGTGTTCAGTATACAGCACTGTTCAGTATACAGCACTGTTCAGTATACAGCACTGTTCAGTATACAATGTCAGCATTTGCAGTTGAAAAAAGATGGAAAATAACATTCTTGCAAATTCTTGAGCTTTAATCAACTATTTGCGAGGTCAAAGAGAAATAATTACTAAAAACATTGCGACTTTTAGGCACAGTGTGACTGGATGATTGGAATAAACTGGTGTGACTTGGCTTAAAAGGCGAAAAATACATCAATAATTGTGAAACAAGTGTGCAAAATGACAAACTCAGGCTGTATTATGATTTAATTTTCAATTATAGTACTCAATAGTCACAATAATCGCAAGGTGGGAACTATTTTCCAAAATGGAGCTTGGTTCCTCGCTGCTCTGTACCAACAAATTGTGTCAAAAAACATCTCAGAAAGTCTTAAAAAAAAAAAAAAAAGAAAAAAAAGTGATCTTAATTTTAAAAAAGGACATCTTTCTTAAAAATGCATCCATCTGCTGTCTTCTACGACCAGAGGCCACCACATTGTCCTCATGGTGCTTGGACCTCAGTGATTCCCATTGGTGGCTATATTTGATATATTTTCCTTGTTTTTCCACCAGTCGTACAGTGAGTACAGTAATTACAGCATCAGTTATATTTCTATAATTTAAACATTTTTCACTTTAAATGGTGATAGGATGCTATGCAGGCATAATGGGAAACTACATTTCCCAGAAGCCTATAAAGGAGGTTAGGAAGGAAGTAGGAGAGAGGACAGTTCAGTTGGTTGTTGTACCTTAAGAGTAAAGTACAGAGTGGAACTCAACTACGCCAGTCAAGGTCTAAAACATGGAAAAGGGTGGACGTGAATGGTGTGAAGCCAAAACGCGTGAAGCCAAACGGTGAGACACCTCATTGTTCAGAGCAGCACTTTATACATGCAGTACATTCAGTTATGGTTGAGATGCAAGAACATTGCAGTGTTCCACATAATAACTCTCACATTTTTCTCCTGGAGGACGATGGGAGTTGGGCCGCCCAAACGGAGTGACTGCTCAGTGGACGTGGAAAGGTACAGCTGAACCTGTTACTGTGAACCTATTTGCATTCCAGCATTGCATTTTTAATGAAACCAAATGAAATAAGATTAGATTTTTCAGAGAGTAAACAGTTTAGTGAGATATGAGACAACAGTCCTCTGGGAAAGATACTACAGACCCCACAACACTGTTAAACATGTTTACAACAGGGGTAGATGGTTAAACGGATTGGTTTAATAATATGTTGTGCCAAATGGACATAATCACACAGTTCATTTAATATTCAAGTGTAATCTCTGACAGGGTACCATCACCTGCATTTAGCTACTCATCTACAGCGAGTGGCCAGTCACACGAAGAGCCCATCAATTTCAACCAGCTTCATCAAGGTAAAAATATAATACTGTCGATAGAAAGTCGCATTTGCAAGTTTGAGAAGCTATGGTTATCCCCAGACCAGAGGATACAGAACCTGGCTCTAAGGGAAAAGAATCTGGCAGAAAAGCAAGACCTTAGGTTAAAGAACATGGATCTCAGAGAACAGAACCTGGACCTGAGGGAAAAGAAGCTGGTAGAAAAGCAGAACCAATGGGAAAAGAACATGAACCTGAGGGAAAAGAACCTGGTCGAGAAGACGAACCAGAGGGAAAAGGACCTGGACCTGAGGGAAAAGAACCTGGCCCAGAGAGAAAAGAAGCTGGCAGAAGAGCTGGACCAATGGGAAAAGAACTTGGATCTTAGAGAACAGAACCTGGCTAAGAATGAGAACTGGAAGGAAGAGAACCTGTACTGTACAACAGGGCCGAATGACCTGAGCCAACCTAAATACAACACACCTACAACAGGTGAGTGACAAACGGTTAAATGATCTACCAGATAAATATAAACTATGAGTTTTTCATAGGTTCAGATTTCACTGTAAGACTTGTGAAGGCCGAGTTTCGTCCTCAGCAGTGGAGTTTTCCAGTGTATTCAGTGCCACATCAGTCACACTCTGAACGTTGTTTCTCTTCAGGGCCGGATACCAAGACGGGGCGCTATGTCTCTGAGGATATTTATGGAGCCTATATGGTTAGAACCCAGTGAACTGAGCCTCTGAAAGGACAGCAGGTTTGATGTTTATGGGTTTGGGTTGGACACAACACAAAGATGTAAAGCACTGATACACAATTCTACATATAATTTACAATATTCTCACTAGCAGAGAGTTTCTCTGCCAATTTGTAATAGAAAGTCTGTTTTCTGAGGAAATCATGGGGATAAAAGCTGACAGATGATCTCACTGGGCGCTGTGTGTGATCTTCATATTATTATTGTTTTTATAGGTCTTTTTGTTGGGCATGCAGAATAAACAGAAATCGATGTTCTTGTTTTAACAACGATCATTTTACAGTTGTTATCAGTCTTGTTAGTGATGTATGCAGCCAATATGTTGTGTTGAATACTCAAATAAAAAGCTCCTCTTGTACTGCAGCATGTCATGGAATACTGTTCCTAAATCCAGTAAATCACATTACAGGTACTCAGTGCAGGCCTACTCAAAAACCAGTTCCTCTCTGTTTCTAACAGTCAATAAACGGACCCGGAGCCGTTCTGGCCCGTCTCCTGCTCTTCTTTATTCTGTTTAGCCTCGTCTCGTTTCAGGGACTGTGGAACGGCAATCCCAACTTGCCTGAGCAAAAGTCCACTGACTACACCCGTGTTGTAAAACTGCTGACTTGAACCCTTTGGTCAAACCTTCATATATTTTATGACCTGTTGTTGGACTTTGTCCTTCGCCGTTTCAGTTGCAAACACTTTTGATTTCATATCTGGAAGTGTAATGTGGCACACTTAGCCAGATGCTCACGGTTAAAAGGTGGAAAAGAGGCTTTACTTGTTTGTCCACAATTCACAACCATAGACCAAAAACAGATAAAGGTCAGATCCAGTGTGAGGAGACAATAAACAAGCATCAGCCCAAGCAGCCAAAATCCAAACAGAGAACAGGCGAAGTCAAAAAATACAAACAAAGGGTCAGAAAGACATGAAGTCAGAACATAGATAAGAACACTCAGTAGCTGCATATAATATAGCACATAATCTACACTCAGCGCCCACTTTATTGCTTGTTAACACAGATAGCAAATCAGCCAATCACACGGCTGCAGCTCACTGCATTCAGGCCTGTAGAGGTGGTCAAGACGACTTGCTGAAGTGCAGACCGAGCATCAGAACGGGGAAGAAAGGGGATTTAAGGGGCTTTGAACGTGGCGTGGTTGTTGGTGCCAGATGGGCTGGTCTGAGTATTTCAGAAACTGCTGATCTGCTGGGATTTTCACACACAACCATCTCTAGGGTTCACAGAGAACGGTCCGAAAAAGAGGAAATATCCAGTGAGCGGTCAGTCGTGTGGACGAAAATGCCTTGTTGATGTGAGAGGTCAGAGGAGAATGGGCAGACTGGTTCCATATGATAGAAAGGCAACAGGAACTCAAATAACCAACCAGAATCTCTGAGGAACGTTTCCAACACCTTGTTTAAAGTCTGACTTGAAGAATTAAGACAGTTCTGAAGGAAAAAAAGGGGGTCCAGCCTTTTACTAGCAAGGTGTACAGATCTCCTGAGCCTTACCCATCAGCTTGCACTGCAGTAAGAGAGACCAGACATCTCTAGGCCAGTAGCAATACTTTCAAATACACCTCAGCTTCCTTGAAAGGCAGGACCAAGGCAATGTGTTTAGTCTCTTCAAATGCAGGTGGGCTAATAGCAGAAGGTGGAAGAGCAGAAGCCACTAATAAAGTGGCAGGTGAGTGTATAAAAGAGTGGGTTGATCAAAACACCGGGCCTCGCTCCCCAGCATCCTGCCAAGTTTGTTCTTAAGTGTGCTCTTGATAAAGGTTCTAATAAAAAGTCTACATCAGATTTATGACATGGTCTTAAAGTGCAGCACTGCTCTCACCTCTGTCTCTTGAGTGTGTGTAGTTTCTGTTCTTGAGAACAAATCCAAAATAAGAGAACACGGTGAGTCTTTATCAAAACTGCGTACGTGGGTTTAACTACTGAATGAACGAAGACTCTTCTATTCCTGTGATAATTCCGTGGTGTTGAAACAGGTTAAAAACTCTGTCAAAAGGTTTTATTAAGCTTAGAAACTGCATTCCACTCAGTCTGAGGACCTCATTTGAAGCACACTTCAGGTACGATTCCTTGTCATGCAGCATTATTTCCCTTTCAGTTAGTGGGGTCAATATTTTGAATAGAAAGTGTAATAATTACTTTATTCTTTACAGTCTGCCACCAGTGGAGTTTTTTGTCACCAGCATATTAAAGAAAAACTCAATTTAAGATTCTTCATAATGGGAGGGGTCTGGAAGGCTCAGATGAGAGCAGAGGTGGCTATTGGTTTAAAAAAAGTCAGAACACAAACAGGACAAAACAGAGTCAAAGAGTCAAAGGGGTCAGGCAGAGACAGGCAATCGATTATTTACTGATGTTCAACCTGTTAACAGACTATTTGGTGTCACAGTGTTAAGGTTAGGATTAGTTTTTGAGCAGATGTTAAGGCCAGGGTTAAGATTAGGGCCAAGTTTAGGGTTAATGAAAATTAAGTTAAATTGAAACTTTCCTCTATTTCAATTATGCTTCCCATAAACAAAATCACCTAAATAATTAAATTCAGCCAGATTTGATCACCAACCGTGCAGAAAGAGTTGGGCTATTTCTTTAGGTCACAGTCCCATATAGTGTACATGGGCTGAATGACCTTATGATGTCCTCATGTTTTGTCCCACTTGTACTAGTTGACGTCTCAGTATACACACTTACTGCGGAAGGTGATTCTGAGCTGTAGACCGTAAAGCAATTTTTGATATTTTTTGATAGATCAAGTTGGTTAATTTCCATATTACTTTGTTTCAAAAATACACAGCAAAAAACGACTTGAATGAGGTATCTAAAATGTAAATTTGGGTTTTGTTTGATATCGTAAGTATTGAAAATGCAGGACATTCAAAATATGACACTCATGTTACAGCTGCCTGCTCTAAGTACATAAGAGACACCAAACAACAGGTGGCACTAAGTAATAGTGAGCAGTATAAATGGCTGGCAGAAGAAAATAAACAAACCCTAGGATATCCCAGAAAAACAGCATTGAAATATTGTTCACTTCTACATTTTATTGTCCAGGATAATGGAAAGAAGAATTTGGTCTGTACATCACTCTAATCAAAAGTTACAGTCATAAATGTGTTAAAAACGTGTGTTAAAAACGTGTGTACATTTCCAAGGTCTAAGGACTTTCAAATCCTGAAAAAACATCTCACTGATTTGGTTTGATGAGCATATGTTAAGACTTTCACGGTCACCAGATCTCTTCCCCTTCAATCTTCAATCCCCAGCACCGACAGTCCTTGAGCAAGACACCTGACCCCCAACTGCTCCCCGGGCGCCGTGGATAGGGCTGCCCACCACTCCGAGCAAGTGTGCTCACTGCCCCCTAGTGTGTATGTATTCACTAACGTGTATGTGGTGTTTCAGTGCACGGACGGGTTAAATGCGGAGGTGGAATTTCCACATTGTGGAAGTAATAAGGGTCTCTTAATCTTGAATGGAGCATATATTTCCTACAAAAATAAGAAACCCCCTGCCTGATTTGATGATCTCTGGTCTTTTACATACTTTAAATACATTGATACATTGGTGAGACTTCGGCTCACCGCCCCATTAAACACACCTGATTTGGCTCATCAGCTGATTGACACAACTGGCTTGGACTCTTGCTCCGCCCACTCTCCTTCTCACGGCTCATACCTGGAGCTCATTTTGTACTCATTTAAGCTACGTTCACATTACGAGCCTCGTTTTTCAAATCAGATTTTTCCTCTAATCCGGTCTCTCTGACTCGACGGTTCTCACTCGTTTAGGTCAGCGACTCAAATCTGTCATTAATGTGACGAACCGGCCTGAAATTACCCTCATGAGCTCCTCCTACTCAGTAACGTCACGTGACTGAATCACTGCATCATCAGCACAAACTAACGAGCAGAACGAGCTTCGCTGAGAAGATCATTAACTCTGATCATCTCTCTTCATTATTAGCCATTTATAGGCTGTTGCCATGGTAACGCTGAATGATGGTCACGCTCAGTGGAGAAAAAAAAAAAAAAACATGAATTCCGAGCATCACATTGAGGTCACATGACCACAAGTTGGATATGTATCCGATCTAGGACCACACACACGAAAGTGGCTGAGGTCTGATTTGAAACGTGTCCACACAGCCATGAAAACATCAGATCGGTGCTTCATTAGTGCAAAAACTCAGAGTTGTGCCACTTCAGGGAAGAGCGAAGTCTCTGCGTTCAACACCGGATTCTGAGCCTGTCTGTTTGGTGTTTTTCCTGTTGAGTGTTACTCTGCCTCTTATTTTGTCTTCCTGTGTTTTTACCTGCTGTGACTACAAATATTGTACAGTCCCTAATAAAAATACTCCACTTCCTCAACCTGTCTAAGTGCTTACGCTGCAGTTTCCAACTCTCCTTTCTTCTTAGTGATAAACTGTGCAGAGTTTTAGACCATGTTTTACTAACTCACCATTATAAGGTGGACATTATAAGAACCAATATTCCTGACCGTTCTGCTGTGACAGCTTTGCAGGAATGGACACTTGGGCAGCAGCTTTGTTATGGTCTGCATCTGAAACAGTTCCTACGCCAACAATCTAAAATATGTCAACTACGTGGACTCAGAATAGACCCTTAAAAAAGAAGGTTCTTCAAGGGTTCTTTGTAAGGTGAGTTTAGATTGATGGAGAATGTGTTGTAAATGGTTCTACGTAGAACCTTTTTGAAAAGGGTTGTATATTGCACCAAAAAGGGTTCTTCTATAGTTATGATGTCAAACTGGGCCAGAATATGCATCTTGGTGCCATTCCTTGTTTAAGCCTCCTTTTTGGCTTTTAAGCAGTTTCAGGGCAATTTCTCTCTTGGTTTTCCAGCCCTCTTTTCTTCCCTTGTGCTGCTGTTTCCCGCAGCCTGAAGTAGAGGAGTCCACAGGTGTGCAAGTTTGGGCCTAATTAGGGCTTTTGGGGATTGGAGTTCCCTGTACTTGTGGCGCCTCGCCACCATCACCCTTTGCTGGCTCTGCAGCAACTCCCACTCCTATTGACTCTTACTCTGTCCATTTGTTACTGGAGTGTTTTGATCACTACAGGTTTTATATAATCCTTTGTCTGAGATGTATGTCGTCAGAGAAGGGAGGAGGTGGAACTCAGAGCTGCTCCTGTTTTGATGAAATGTAGATTTTCCAGATCTGCCCAGAAGGTAAAGGGTTCTCAGAAAACTCTTTGATTTCCTGTAACAAAGCACTGAATGCAGGTTCCGTGATTGTGGAGCTGATAAGATATTTAACACAACCAGTTAAACACGTATAAACACAAAGCATTAAAACTGGCAGATTAAAAAAGCCAATTCAGTTTCTATTTTGTTCTGCTTGATGTTTTATTTTTAAAATTTAAACAAGATTTTATGTATATTACTAACAAGACTGATAATAATGAAGAAGAAGAAGATGAAAACGAAAAAGAAGCAGGACCACAAGAAGTCTTAGAGTATCAGTTGTCAATCATTCAGAATAATATCCTACTAAAACATGATCTCTGTTAAATGAAGCACACCAACTCTCTACAATAGTGATATTTTATAACTACAGTAAAAGTGTAGAAGTCCTCATCCTGGTATTTGCAAGGGGGCAGATCTGATTGGGGCGGACATCACCAGTCTATCTGTATGTGTTCCAGTGTAACTGA
This sequence comes from Pygocentrus nattereri, assembly GCF_015220715.1. Lineage (NCBI taxonomy): Eukaryota > Metazoa > Chordata > Actinopteri > Characiformes > Serrasalmidae > Pygocentrus > Pygocentrus nattereri. Next base: position 2,356,775 of record NC_051239.1, on the reverse strand, counting down.
CGAAGGCATCATTAATGACATAGCTACTTTGTCATGTAGCGGGCAGAGTGTCCAGACTGACGCTCTGATGGTCATATTTCAAACCACATGCAAATGTGGGTTGTATCCGATTTGCAAAAATTGGAGTTCTTGTGTTATTTTATTTATTTATTTTTTTGCTGTCCATACTAACAGAAATCAATCTGGATACAATCTGGATATGCCAGAAATCGGACCTGGGCTGGCAGTCTGAACAAGGCCTTAATGAAGCTCTGTCAATGTGAACTAGACCTTTACACAAAAAGAGCAACGTTCAGAAAAGGCAGAAGAAAACAGATATCATGATTGATGCACACCGGATAATCGCATTGAAGGAGGGGGTCAGTGTGTTTCATTGACTACACAGATGCCTTCAACTGTGTCGCCCACATAGAGTTAAGGAATACCCTCAGAAATATGTGAATACCACAGCATCTCATAGTATTCACATCTCATCTCATTTCATCTCAGGAACCTCTATATTGACCCACAAGCCATGATAGAATGTGAACAATTGACAGAAAATGGACAAACTGACTGATCCCACATGAGCAAGGCTGTCCACTGTCACCACATGTATTTTATCTATAGATAGACAACCTAGAGGTCCTTATAAGGAAAGAGTGAAATGATGGGAATTTGGCTCAACAGATGACAAAGATAACAACTGGAAAGACCACTAATATTACCACTACTGGAGACTGATGGAGACAATCAATAGCAACAGAGGATCCAGCCATTAAGAGATTCAACACAGAATGATACTAGGAAGTGTACTGGAAGAACCAGGCTGAAGAAACTTAAGAGGATCTTCAAATGTAATAATGTGTCTCCACAAACCAGGATCAGAACTGGACTGGACAATAAAAAAAGCAGGACTGGATGAATATTGATGCCTTTGAATCATTAAGAAGCCTGAAGACAGGGCATTCTGGAAAGCATTATCCATTTGGTCGCCAGAAGTCTGATGGCCATGTTTGAGTACATGCCATCGCACAAAATATCTTATTTTTACTTTCAACAACCAGTCACAGTCAAGCAGAAATACTCAACTTGTTGAGTCTCTATGATTCTTTGTGCTTCTTTACTGTACATAGTTTTTAGAGTAATTTTATTCAAAGTATCAAAGTACTTTGTCCAAAGGAACATTCGGGGGTTGCAGTGAACTTGAAAGCAGCCGTCTACAATCTGATCAGTGATGCCAATATTTAGACAAAATATCCGCTGTACAGGTCTCTTCTTAAAGTCTTAATCTTCAGATCCACTGATTTCTCCAAGGTGTTAAATACAGGGTAGATCTTCTCTCCGTCTGCAAAGTCCATATGTTTGAATGTGTAAATGTGAGTTTTAGTCTCTGTGTTGTAAAAAGTGACCCACTTCTCACCCATATCAATACAGATCCCCATCATCCGGGGTACAGTGTCGATTGGCAGGGGCCTGCTGGGCTCCTCCAGAGCTGTGAAGGTCTGTCTGTAGTGATAGAGACACCAGTAACCCACACTGGGTGAGAAGGTGAACTTTCCCTTCCTCTGAGCCGACTCTCTGGCGACCCCAATAGTGAACTCTTTGTTGACCTCCACCTCCCAATAGTGCCATCCTGAGCTGAAGCCTTCAGTGGCGAGGACGCACTCATACTTGTCAAATCTCTGTGCACTGTAATCAACGGTTTTCTTTTCCCCCAGCCGCACTCGCTTACCGTTGTCAGACAGAATGAGTGAGCGGTGAGCTGTCGCAGGATCCAGCACCACATCAGCTAGGAAGAGAAAGAAGAACAGACCATCACTGATGTGAATGATGATGATAAAAATGAGAGAATAAAGGAAAACACATATAATCTTAATTGGTTGGATGCTTGAAGGCTTGGGCACTGTTTGTAATCAATCTGTCAGCAGAAACCTGAATATGTGTGAAAGAAGCGCAGATGATTATTTACTTTGTATATCTTAGTTTTTATGTAACTCCTTTTGTAAAGGCCTGAATATACATGTTAGGTTTCTGTACACCTGTCTGACTTACTGAGCAGGTGGGCACAATTTATCCATAAGAAGTAGATAGAAATAGAAGTATTTCACGCAATACAAGATGTACTTTCATTTTGCCTAGAAGGGTAGACAACAGGAAGGAAAACCGCCTCTGATTGGTTGACAGACTTGACCCAAGGTGTCAATGGACAACTAACAGCCATGCTAACAACATTTACTCTTTTCAAAGAAACTCTGAAAGGGATACAATGTAATGGCCAGGCAGCCTGCTAGGCCACCTCCAGCTGCTAGGAGGAGAGAGAGAACCAGGACTGAGTAATTAGTGCTGAGCAGTAGCAACTGTGGGCACCCTACCTAAGGGGTGCTCACACACTGCTCAACACTCAGTCTTGAGTTCTCTCTGCCACATGCAGGATGCTCTGACTCAGCTTGTAATTTCTGTGTCTCTCTTAAGTTTCAAGCCCTTTTCTCTTCCTCTAGTTGATTTCCAGCATCTCTGTGTTCAGGGAGAAGTGAAGGAAAGATTAAAAAGGGGAGTGTTTTCAATTCAGTTCTGGGAAGCTCCACATTTAGTTTATCCCTTTTAAGCCTTTGAGTTAGCATGGCCATCATCCTCTTGCTTGTGCGGTGCCATCATCAGTCTGGGATTACAGTGATTGAGGGTTTGATCCCCTTGACCAGCTACATTCCTTGTTTTCCTTTTTATTTTATTTCTTGTCCAACTTGGTTTCCTGCTCTTACTCTTTTCTCCTTTCCCTGACCTGTAGTTGCTCTGCTCTGCGCTAGGTGGTTCATCCTTTACCACTCCTGACTCCTAACATAATTGTGTTTTAGTTTGATTCTCATTCAGGGCAAACCCTCTGGTGTGTAACATACTGTGGCATGCGCCAACCCCCAGGCCCGACGAAGACGGCCGTGAGAGCCAACAGCAAGGTGGAGCCCGAACACCCAGCGGCGATGAACCTTGGTGAGGACAGCAGAGAGAGAGCCGCGATTGTCGAGGGGCGGAGCACAAAGCCCAAGCTCTACTGAGGGACACTAGTCACGCAAGTGATGGTTGGAGGAGGAGGAGGATGAGGATGATGGTGCCGGGCACGAGAAGCACCTCTCGTTCCCTCTCGGCTCAGGTGCTCACGCTTCCAGCCAGAAGTGGCCCGTCACCACCCCCAGCTTGCAGCTTGGCCACCAAGGTCAAATGTGAGATGTAGTGAAGCTGCCTTGTTGACCTGAGACGGTCAATATGTCCTTGTGATTTATGAAAGATCTGCAGTTGGCCACAGCCATGGTGCACACAAAGAGAATTCTATCCAACAAGCTTTACTATGTTTTGTTTCCTCTGCCGTTAGTATTAGACTGACCAGCACTTCCCAATCTAATGGAACACACCCAGTGAGCCAGCCCCACCTTCACACAGAGTCTCTCTAGAACACCCCAGCAAACATGCTGCAGAGCCAAGACTCCAAAATAAACACGCTGAACATTTCAAACTCATTACTATATGTAAACCCAGGGGTGCACAACTCCAGTGTCCGGCACAGTTTGATGATTTACCTGCTCAACCACGCCTGCCTACAATTATCTGTTAATTGGGAGATTTAATGGGTGTGTTTGAGTAGGGAAACTTCAAAACTGTGATGGACACCAGCCACCCAGTTGTGCATCCTGGTGTAAACCAGTTAAAGAGAAAGTGTGTTAGTAGTAATCAGTGATGTTCCATTGGATGTTCATCATATGGCTGGATTTAGGTGCAGAGACATTTAATGGGACAGAAAACAAGAAGATGGTAAATTTAAGTAAGCACCCTTTCCTTCACAACCAAATATTTCAGCCATAATCTTGAAAATACAGTAGTCACTTGAAAACCAAGGTGGATAGTGAAATATAAAAATATGACCAGCCAAGAATCTTTCTTTTTATACGCTGTTTATGTTTATGGCGCCCAAAACAGCCTCCTCTGTTGGTGCTGCAAAAGACTAAATTAATTTCTACTTCATTGGCTCACCTGCTACAGGCAGCTTCTCTTTCCAGATGTAATCAGGGAACCTCAGTATAGCATTCTCCTTCTTCAGTCTCTGGTTCTCATCCCGTGCCTGCTTGATTGTTTTCTTCAGCTGAGCGTTCTCCTGAAGTATGGTGAGGTTTTTGGTGACCTCCACCAGTAGGTGTCTCTGCAGTGCCTCCACTGTGTAGTGATCTCTGACATGTGTCTCACAGAAGGAAGAAAGGCAGGTCATACAGGACTTGACAGCTTTTAGCTTTGGTCCTTCACACAGATCACAGGCCACATCTCCTGCCTCAGCGTAGCGAGAGCTCGGCCTGTGTTCTTGAGGATCTTCGTGTGAGCAGTTCGTCATAGATACACCGCTGTCTGCAGTTGATGCAAATCCAGACTCCAGACTAAAAGACAAAAGCCATTTTTGAGACATTATATTAAACTGATCCAAATGATTAATTTTTCATATATGTTATGAAGCAAGGTTACATAAGCTAAAATGTTGTGAGAGAAACAGGTGTCCTTTCACTGTTCAATGTCCAACAGTGGAATAAATATAGTAGAGATACAGTGGAGACAGAGTAAAATACAGTGGAGACTACATTAAAAATATAGTAAAATGGGAGATACAGTGGAGTAAAATGGGAGGAGATACAGTGGAGAACAAAGGAAACACATTGGAGATGGAGAGAAGATACAGTTGGGATACAGTAGAGGAGATACAGTGGAGACAGTGAAGATACAGAGTGGAAACAGTAAAATGGGAGGAGATACAAAGGAAACACATTGAAGATAGAGAGAAGATATAGTGGAGATACAGATAAGATAGAATGGAATAAAATGGGAAGAGATACAGTAGAGGAGATTTAGTGAAGACACAGATGAGATTTAATTGAGTAAAATGGGAAGGGATACGGTGGAGATGTAGTGGAGTAGTAATGGAGATACAGTGGAGACACAGAGGAGATGCAGTGAAGATACAGGGGAGATATAGTGGAGTAAAAATAGGAAGAGATACTGTGGAGATACAGTAGAGGAGATACAGTGGAGAAATACTGGAGTGAAAATTAGGGTGGATAGTGAAATCTGAAAGTCTTTCATAAGTGCTCTCCTGATCAAATAATAGCATCAAATCTCTTCTGAACAGGATTTGTTCCCTGGGAAGTGACCATTTTGAGATCAATTCTGATTATCTATCACCTGTTTTATTGTGCTTTAATTCAGTAGATTATTGATCTATGCAGTTATGCCAAGTGATCTTTATGTATCATGATTGGATGGTTGTGACTGAAGTCTTCATCATCCAGACTGATCACACTCCTACAGCTCAACAGCTTTTGGTCTTCATGTTGGTTTAGACCCCAAAACACACAAGTACAGTGATTTAAAATGACACCCTGGACTGAAAAGGAACAACTGCAGATTGGGGGTTCCAGTGCAATATCCACAAACACAGAGGCAAAATAGTGGGACATTATTCTAAGACACTGAAAGTATAAGCACATCAATAACTATAAAAGCTCAGTTTTACACCACAAGGCCTCAGTGTTCAGTGTTATGTCTCTGAGGTGATGAATGTGAATCGTTGCTCAGATTTACCTTTGGTTCTCAAGGAGGTTCTTGTCTTTAAAGTGAAGCGGCACATCCAAGGACTTGTCGGTCACTGCAGACTTACAGCTGGGTGAAACTGGCCTGTCCACATTTTTACTTCAAAAGAAAAGGAAAGAAACCAAATGATTGTTCAGAGTCGTTTATAGTCACTGCTGGGTTTACTCAGGATTCTGTCTTAGCAATTTACTGTTTTACAGGAGTGATTTCACAGTTCTAGATATTGATCGCTAATTTAAATCATTAAAACTTATTGTTCTTTGTTCTGAAAATGTTTCCATTCCTACCTTTTATGGTTCAGGGATTCCTTTTCTTTCAGTTCAACTGGTCGCTTCACTGACCAGCCACTCATTTCTGACTCACAGCTGGGTGACTCTGGCCTGTCTGTCATTGTGCTTTAAGAGAAATATTCAGAGTTATTACAAGGAACCTTTTATTGTTCTCAACCCTATGGTCCACAAACTCATCTGTGCATCAAATCCTCTGTCTCTATATCTGTCTCTGTGTCTTTGTGATGATCCAGCTCAGAAATCCAGTTCAAACCCGTCCTGAATCCGTAGAGCTGCTCTTTCCATTCCATCTCATCACGAGATCATACGAGACTCACATCCGGAGTTATGAGCCTATGAAGAGGGGCTGAGATACACATCATCTGCCTCTCACTGTGTGGAGCTGGTAGATTCGTGTGTCCGTCTACATTCTGAGTGAAACTGATCGACGGACACTCAGGAGATCACTAAGAACTGACCGTCACTCCGGAAACCCTTCATTCATCATTCAGTCCACATCGGAGACTCGTGAGAAACGGCATCAGAGAGTTTCCAGCTGCTGAAGCTGCTGCAGCGGGTTTGGAAAATAGTGATGAAGATAACAGAGCGTTTAGATATGAAACATATGAGGATTGTCTGGAAGTCTGATATTAAATTATAGAAATCTGATGTAGATTTAATTGACAGTCAAAGAGAATAGCGAGCAGGGCTGCAACTATAGAATATTTTCATTTTCAAATATTCCATAGATTATTACTTTAAACATTTGGATACTCTGATGAATACATACTGACTCAGCCACTCGGCTAACGTTGGTGTGGTTCACACTGTTCATACGCCATATCATCTGCACTTATTTGTGGATTATTACTATAACAGTGATGACAAAACTCACAGCTGAGGAAGAACGTCAACTGGTATAGTGGATGAAATGAGATCATGCCCACTGTAGTACATAGTACAGAACTTGTACTTTTACTCAATAAAAGGATTTTCTACCTCGTCCACCGCTGCTAGCAGGCTGCTCAGCACAGTACGCCAGTGTGTTTTTAAAGACATTCCAATATTTGATTGTTCCATCCTGGTGGGGGTGGAGGAGTTTAAAGTATCTTGGGGTCTTGTTCATGAGTGATGGGAAGAGGGATGGTGGGATCGGCCGCAGGCTGGAACAGGTGGCAGCAGTGATGCGGTCACTGTACCGGACTGTAGTGGTGAAGTGGAGCTGAGCCATAAGGAGAAGCTCTCTGTTTACCGGTCAGTCTACATCCCCACCCTCACCCATGGTCATAAGCTTTGGGTAATGACCGAAAGAATAAAATCATGGATACAAGTGACGGAAATGAGGGTGGTGGGCTACACTCTACTGACAGGGTGAGGAGCTCGGTCATCCGGGAGGAGCTCGGAGTAGAGCCACTCCTCCAGACTGAGAGGAGCCAGCTGAGGGGGTTTGGATGTCTGATCAGGATACCTCCTGGTGGGGATTTACCAGGCACAGCTGACTGGAATGAGACCCCAGGATCGTCCTAGGACCCGCTGGACGGATCATATTTCTAAGTTGGCCTGGGAGGGACTCAGAGTCCCCCAGAATGAGTAAGTTGCAGGTACAGGGTCGTTCTCTGGTCTCCCAACTGCTACTGCGACCCTATCTAGACTAAGCAATTAAATAAGATGATGATGGTGATCTTTCCATCCTGCTTTCTGTGATGCGGCTCTGACTGACGTCTTCATCCTCCAGACTTTTTGCATTTCTACAGTTTTATATTTCTGTGGTTTTCATGTTGATTTAGGCTCCAAAACACATGAAAACAGTGATTAAAAGGACTCTTCTCCTGGAGATTCATCTTTTTAAAGTGAAGCGTTACCTCCAGGGACTTATCAGACTTACAGCTGGGTGAACCTGGCCTGTCCACATTTTTACTACGAGAGAAAAGACAGTGGTATTTATGTGAAATGAGACAAACAAAGTGACTGTTCAGAAGCAGCAAGTCGGCTCTAATCACTGCCGGGTTTACTCAGGATTCTGAGTCACCGATTACTGTTTAAAAAGCAACTACACCTCACTATGTTCAGCGAACTCCACCCCTGGCTTAACTTTTTTCATTCATCAAGGTACAAACAGTGTAAATGGTCCCTCAAAGCTCTAACCGTGGTTCTAAGGTGTGATTGTGAAGTTTTTCCAGGTGAAAAGTTGGTATTTGTTCCTTTTCATAACCGAATGTTTTAAAACAGAGCAGTAGAGTAAAAGCCTGGAGGCGAGGCGGGGCGGGGTGTGTGGAGTCAGTCCAGCTTAGAACAGATCATTTCAGTGGATTATGGTTCAGTTATGTTCCCTGACTGAAGGTACTGAGATGGAGCCTTGAGGGTTCCACCCCAGTGATAAGAGGGGCACTGACCCAATTACAGTTCCTTCCTTAGTACCTTTACTGGAAAATATGGAGAGAGAATCAAACGGCACTTTTATATCCGAGTGTTTTACGATTTTTCTCCACTACCATCTCCATCTTCCACGTGGGAAGGTGTTTCTGATCAATCAGGGCGTCTCGAGCCTCAACAGTATGAGCCGCCGAAGAGTTCCAGAGAAAGATTAGCAGTGAGCGGCCAAGGCCGAGGCCCCGGGTCCAGATATAGATCTCTCAGTTCACTTCAATCTCTACAGTGCACTGCGTTGGTACTGAAAATGTTCACATTCCTACCTTTCATGGTTCAGGGGTTCCATTTCCTTAAGTTCAGTCGGCCGCTCTGCTGACCAGCCACTCACTTCGGTCTCACAGCTGTGTGACTCTGGCCGGTCCGTCATTGTGCTTTTGGGAAGATTTTAAGAGTTATTACAGGGAACCTTTCATTATTCTTTTGATTTTAATTAGAATTTATTTGAATTTATTGTATTTTGTAAACATTAATTTTTCCTTATGAGAATTTACAGCGGTGTGGGACGGACTCAATTGTAACTGTCCTTAATGTACTTCTGTTTTACTAGGAGGAGTTTCAGTTGGACCGGGAGGAGTTTCGTTTGGACTGGGAGGAGTTTTGATTTTACTAAAAGGAGTTTCAGTTGTACAAGGAGGGGGTTTGGTTGGACTGGGAGGGGGCTCGGTTGGACTGGGAGGAGTTTCGGTTGAACTAGGAGCAGTTTTTGTTGAACTAGGAGGAGTTTAGGTTGTACAAGGAGGGGGTTCGGCTGGACTGGTGAGGGGGCTCGGTTGGACTGGGAGGGGGCTCGGTTGGACTGGGAGGGGGCTCGGTTGTACCGGCTATTCATTCATTTATGAGATTTCTCTTGTCGTGTGCTTTTTCTCACTCCCACCTGCAGTGGGCTGGTGTGCCCCCAGCACACAGCACTGAAAATTAGCTGCAGGATACTGCAGTGGGCTCAGTGGGAATCCCACAGGAGTGCAGACCTTGAGCATGGAGGGTTCCCGCTAGAAGCATACACAACTCAAAGTTCCTGCCCATAACGCAGCTTTAATTAGAACTGACCCAGCAGTCTGACAGCAACAGACGAACATCGCTCTTATTCCCAGAATCCTACTAAAGGTTATGAATCACAGCTCTAACCTGGATGACGGCAGCTCACACTTCCAAACACTGTAACGACCCCAACTGCTCCAGCACTCACATAACCTATAAGCAGTATCGTCACATACAACCACAAACTCAGTGTCTAAAGAAATAAACACAGCCCAGCTAAGAATAAGCAAAGCACCAAGGGCACCAACGGCTGCTCAGAGGCCACAATACCAAACAACTAAGCTCTGCCAGCTCCTTTTACGTTAGACAATCTCTGACTTTACCCTCCAGCCATAATTGTCCTTTTTCTTTCACTATCTGCTCACACAGGCACAACACTGTACGTGAACTGCTGCCCTCTGCAGGCCAGGCTGTTAAATTATTCTCACTTATTAGTGAAGAATTAACAGTGCAAATATTTGTCAACCACTTTTTATTGTTGACCGCTGTCAATTAATTTAAATGATTAAACTGAAATTGAAAATTATTCCATTTCTACCCTTTATTGTCCAGGGGTTGCTCTGCTGGTCACTCCTCTGACCAGCTGCTCACTTTACCCTCACAGCTGTGTGGCTCTGGCCCGTCTATCATTGTGCTTTAGGAGAAATATTTAAGAGTTATTATGTTGGACTTACTTTCATGCAGCAATCTGCAAAGATTGAACACCTGATCTGCCTTCATAATCACAGCCGTGCGTGTCTGATATCACATCACATCACAGAACTCTGATCTGGATTTAATGGGCAGTTAAAGGGTTTAGAGCCACAAATACCATTTCTTATATTTACCCCTACCCCTTGTTTTGGAGCGCTGCCCCTTGTTCCTGAGCTACAGGGCAGTGGTTGAGATCTTCCTCTGAAATGAGCCCCTCTAATAAAAGAGCATCACTTCATTAACAGCTACTAGCGCCGCTCTGTATGCGACCCTGCCCGTCTGCAGGGACAGCAGAGGAGGGGAAAGTTCAGCTCCTCACTGCTGGGCTTTAGTTACATTTAGGGATCATACGCCTTCAAAGAGGGGGGCAGTTATTTATTATCACCCCCCCTAATTCTTCAGTGATATGAAGCTGAAGTCAGAGATTCTCCAGATTCTCGTTTGAATTTTCCCATTCCACCTTAAATAAAATAATAACTGCTGCACTATTTAAGGTGGAATGGGAAAGTTAGCTAGCTACCAGACATCAGCATGATTAGTTTGTTTATGCTGGTTATTAAGAAAACCACAAGTACATCAAACCGAGGTAAAACTAGGAAAATAAAACAGATATTATCATTTTTAACAGAAAATTCTCACTTTTGTGGGTTTCTTTCTCTTGTTCAGCCGTCAAGCCAGTTCTTCCTATTTCCTCATGTCTCTCTGTTTGGGGTCTTTGAAAAACCTCTGTCTGGAGGGTCTTGTAGCCCCAACACTTCACCCCACCCCACCCCTCTACCTCAACAAGAATCAGGACACCCGATCCCTGACGTGAATGTGTGAACCGGAGGGGAAGGGCTGAGTGGTAGGGGTGAGGGGTGAAATGGGACGGGGCCTCAATGTGCTGTTTTATTTTTTCATATAATGATCACAACAAAACTTTTATACATTTTTAAAATGATGATTTTGAATTTTCTCCATATTGTCATAATTTGCTGTGCCACCACGGCCCACTGGCTAAAATCCACATCACGTTTTCCTCACTGCTCTTATAAAAACGAGCCAGTTCAGTTCTCATATTTACTGAAGGCGTCAGCAGCAACATTTCAAAGCTTTCTGTATTAAATGGTGCGAACGCAAAGATGATCACTAATGACTTTAGGACGGCATATTTACAGATATTAACCCTTTAAAATCAGGCTTATTACACACTAAGGCTCATTATTCAGTAACTACAGGGGCTTCAGTACAGACTGGCTGAGCTGTTCTTAGGTTATATGTGTGTAACTTAAGGGGTCAAATGCAAGTTTATCATCCTAGAAGTGTCCCAGATCAGACTTTACCACCGTGCACCACTCTTACTGTCCCTGAGACAAAGGAGCATCAGTCAGTCTGGAGCGCTGAGGGTCAGGGACACAATGTAGGCTGACCGGTATCTAATGATAAACCCTCTAATGTATTAAATCTATTATACTCACCGTGTTCTGATCCAGTTTGTTCTTAATCCAAACTCTTTTAATCCCCACAGGTTTTGTTTAATCCTTCATCGGCTTCATCAGAAACTGGAGACGGCTGGAGTCTGTTCACAGGTGCGCTACTGAACAGAATGTGGTTTTTCAGGTTGGAGAAGAACCGGGAAGCCTTCTCGGAATAAAAAAGGTATTTTTACTTTCATCACCACCCCTTTGACTCAGGTCAGGGCACAACAGAGCGAAAGAAAGCTTCAAAACAAAACACCGAAAACAATGTGCTCCTCTGTGATTTACTGAGAGTCAGTGGGTCGCTGTTTGAGTACATGCAGTGTCTGATATACATCACTATATATTGTTAATTGCAATTAAAATAATAATAAATAGATTATTATGTACAACATACATGGTTACATCTTGAATGAAGCATGTCGCTACTGTCAGAACAAAACCTCCTATCTCCTAAACGGTGACTTTACAGGAGAAGGAAAAAACCTACTTTACTTTTAATGGACGTCAATGGAACCAGAATTGTTTCCATGACATTTTGGGCCGTTTGTTTTAGTCCATTGATCATGAAATTCACACACAATGTGAAGAACAGCAGGTAGTTTCAAATTATGTCAAAAACTGAAAAACGACAAAAATGTAGATACAAGGTTTTCCTCCAACAACAGCGACACATTTTCCACAAAACAAGAGACCCCCTGCCTGATTGGATGAACTCTGGTCTTTTCTATTACATTTTAAATACATAATCTTAATAAAGATAATCAGGACAAACAAGCATTTACTCCAGTTTCTGTGAGTGTCAGAAAAGCTGCAAGTTACCAGGCCTGTCCTACTAAACAGCTCGACCTCTTACTCTCCAGGGTCTATTTGGGTTTGTCCATCTGAATTTTCATGACAAAATCGTAAGGCTGATTATTCAGTAACTGCATGAAATAAATGTACATATTTCTTTCTTTCTTTATTTATTTATTTATTGTAAAAGCGCCTCAAATGAACAGATTGTGTGTTTTCTGATCTCCACATATCACTACATGTTTATGATTCACTGCTGAGAGCCAAAAATCTCTGCCGCTCTTTGTGTTATTTTCTAAAAGTGATGTTTCCAGAGCAGATCACTGAAGAGACGCCGTCTGTTTATAGTTTAGAGCCCAGATTTGGGGAAAAACGGGTCGACTTTCAGTAGAAAAACAAACTGAGTTCAGCTTCTTTTATTATAAGGGTTTAAAATGACATCACCGTCTATTAGACTGGAGAGAAGAGCTACAGCCTCACACGACGCCCAGCTTCTGAATGGAGCTTATGGAATATGAACGTTATGAAGAACATGACCGAGCGCGTTTAGGGACCACCGGTGGTCCCGAGGAGTTGAAGAGGCTACTTACAGTCACAGGTGTACATGTGAGCTATTTGTAATGCTATTAATTTTTTATTATGTTCTCTGGAGTGACCAATCACGCTTCTCCGTCTGGAAATCCAATGGATGAGTCTGGGTTTGGTGGTTGCCAGGAGACGGTACTTGTCTGACTGCATTGTGCTGAGTGTAAAGTTTGGTGGAGGGGGGGATCATGGTGTGGGGGTGTTTTTCAGGAGTTGGGCTCGGCCCCTTAGTTCCAGTGAAAGGAACTCTTAAAGCTTCAGCACCAAGAGATTTTGGACAATTTCATGCTCCCAACTTTGTGGGAACAGTTTGGGGACGGCCCCTTCCTGCTCCAACATGACTGCGCACCACTCCATGTGGATGAGCCAGTTTGGTGTGGAAGAACTTGACTGGCCTGCCTCAACCCCATAGAACACCTTTGGGATGAATTAGAGCGGAGACTGTGAGCCAGGCCTTCTCGTCCAACATCAGTGTCTGACCTCACAAATGTGCTTCTGGAAGAACGGTCAGAAATTCCCATAAACACTCCTAACCCTTGTGGAAAACCTTCCCAGAAGAGCTGAAGCTGTTATAGCTGCAAAGGGTGGGCCGACATCATATTAAACCCTATGGATTAAGAATGGGATGTCACTCAAGTTCATATGTGTGTGAAGCCAGTATGTGGTGAATACTCCAGGGCACTCTCATTAAATCTGTATATCTCAGTAGAACCAGGGCATTTATTGCTTATACCTGCTTATTCAGCCTACTGCAGTTTAGCCCCGCCCATTCTAGCAGTCTTTCAGGCCCGACTGCTTTCTGAACACGGTGCAATGCGGGCTGCTGGTTCTGGATGGTAAATAAAGTGACTATATCTGTGTTGTAGTCATGGCGACGCCTGGTTCCCATCACCACCACTGTGAAGACGTCTGAACCGTTTCACACCAAACCCTCTGAACCTCTGATTACACCTCACACTCTGAGATATGCAGGAATCCTGAAAAACATAGTGGGATTCCCCTTTAACAGTTTTCCACCTACCTGAGTGAACCAGCTTGTTTCCTTATCATTACAGCAGTGCTTACATGCCAAGCTTTCTGTTCATGCTGTAGATCTGACTGCGGTCACAGCACATCACTGCAAACAGCCAAACGGAAGAAAACCATCACCAGCCCTGTAAATCTGCACCCAAACAGCCGTTATTCTGCTAAAATCGCTGTTGAGGTTAAAAGCGCCTAATTAAAGGCACATTAATATTAACCCATCTTAATATTAAATCTGAGACATGTTCCCACAGATATGTCCCAGATTGTACTACGTTTAATAAATATTATCAGGACTAAACCATTTCCTCCCCTGCGACGTTCCGAAATGACCGCTGGCTGTCGTAAGATTTGATTAGTTGAAACTTAGCAGTCATATGTCTGTTTTCCATTTATTAGTAATAAATAAATACATAAACAGGTAAATAAGATGACAAACAACTTATTAAATTACTGATACATAAATAACTTATTTATAGTTGGTTAAATTATGTGAATAAATAGAAATGTACATAGCCTTTTTTCAGTAAGAGGCCCTCTGTTATGCTCCTCAAATGCCTCAGTTGACCACCAGAGGGCAGTAGTGTTTACTCTAACTGCCCTCCATCACCTGGTGTCTATCTGGGCTGCTTCTCTCTCTGCCATGACCAAAGCCCAGACAGTCTCCTGTAGCTCCCTGAGGGAAAAACGTCTTTCCTCATTCATGTTCATGGAGCTCTTTGATCTTCCTTAAGGACGTCTACAAATGAGGCACATTATACATTTTATGATGTGTTGCTGTTGTTTACTACCCATAATACACCAGTCAGTGGCTTCATTAAGTCCAGCTCCTTGTATCTACACTCACTGTCCATTTTATCAGGGGCCTGACCGCTGAAGAACAGGGTAACAGAGTATGAGAGAAACAGATGGACTCCAGTCTGTAGCTGTAGAACTACAGAGTGCAGCTATACAGACTCAGATCAGCTAAATTATTGGGTGATTCTACAGAAACGTCCACTGCTCTGTCGCTCCATAGGGGTCACTGGTGTTCCTGACCGTCTCTGGTGTTTCCTTTATAATGAACGACGCATTTTACAGAACATCAAACCACACACTGTCCATCAGGGAACGTCCACCAAAATATGGAATCGAATCCACTTGTGTTCTGTTTCATCACAGTGACCTCAGAATAAAGTCGGTCACACCAGTGACGTTCGACGCTTCATTCGACGGTGAAGGACTTTGTGAGCGGAACCACCTGCAGCTCAATGTGACAAAGACAAAGGAACTGGTGGTGGACCTGAGGAGGGACAAGGCACCGGTGACCCCTGTGTCCATCAGGGGGGTCAGTGTGGACACGGTGGATGATACAAACATCTGGGTGTGTATATTGACAATAAACTGGACTAGGCTAAGAACACTGACGCCCTCTACAGGAAGGGCCAAAGTCATCTCTATTTTCTGAGGCGCCTGAGGTCCTTCAACATCTGCCGGACTATGCTCTTCTATCAGTCTGTGGTGGCGAGTGATGTCCTCTATGCTGTTGCATGCTGGGGAAGCAGGCTGAGGGTGGCAGACGGCAACGCGACACGGTGATGAGACACAGGAGCTCATTCAGCTCAAGACTCACTCGACTGAAATGACCACAGAGCGCCACAGGAGGTCATTCTTACCTGTGGCCATCAAACTCTGTAACTCCTCCCTCAGTGTGTGATTCACAAACTCAATACCACACAGTTCATATGGGTAATAATAATGACTGTGTAAAAACTCAGAGGGACAGTAATTTAAATAATGTGAACTGCTTTATACGAGACGGTTCATATTTAATATCACAGCCACTTGACTGTGTTCATAAGAGCTTAACTCTCGTGTTCATACTGCACATTTCTCTTTCTCTGTTTTAAATGATTAAAGTGTTTATTCTTTTACATAAATGGCTGCAACTATAACAGCTGCAGTTTCCCTCTGGGATCAGTAAACGGTTCTGATTCTGATTCTGATATGAGATCATGAGCTGAATGAGAGAATCTCTGAGAACTGAAAGACGCAGTGGACTCGAGCTTTTCTTCATAGATCCTCAGAAAACTGTCTCTCTGTGTCTCTCTGTCTCTCTCTGTGTGTCTCTCTCTGTCTGTCTCTCTCTCTCTGTCTCTCTCTCTCAGTGTAGTGGATAACACCTTATTGTAATTTGATTATTTTGATTAAATTGTAATTGCTCTTGATAAGAGCATCAATATAAATGCCTCTCCTCTCTCTCTCTCCCCCTCTCTCTCTCCACTCTCCCCCTCTCTACCCTTCTCTCTCCTCTCTCCCTCCATATCCTTCTCCCCATGCTTCTCTCTCTCTCCTCCTCTCTACCCTTCTCTCTCCTCTCTCCCTCCATATCCTTCTCCCCCATCCTTCTCTCTCTCTCCTCCTCTCTACCCTTCTCTCTCCTCTCTCTCTCTCCCCCTCTCTCTCTCCACTCTCCCCCTCTCTACCCTTCTCTCTCCTCTCTCCCTCCATATCCTTCTCCCCATCCTTCTCTCTCTCCTCCTCTCTACCCTTCTCTCTCCTCTCTCCCTCCATATCCTTCTCCCCCATCCTTCTCTCTCTCTCCCCCTCTCTACCCTTCCTCTCCTCTCTCCATCCATATCCTTCTCCCCATCCTTCTCTCTCTCTCCTCCTCTCATACCCTTCTCTCTCCATCTCTCCCTCCATATCCTTCTCCCATCCTTCTCTCTCTCTCCCCTCTCTACCCTTCTCTCTCCTCTCTCCCTCCATATCCTTCTCCCCATCCTTCCTCTCTCTCTCCTCCTCTCTACCCTGCTCTCTCCTCTCTCCCTCCATATCCTTCTCTCCCCATCCTTCTCTCTCTCTCCCCCCTCTCTACCCTTCTCTCTCCTCTCTCCCTCCATATCCTTCTCCCCATCCTTCTCTCTCTCTCCTCCTCTCTACCCTTTCTCTCCTCTCTCCCTCCATATCCTTCTCCCCATCCTTCTCTCTCTCTCCTCCTCTCTACCCTTCTCTCTCCTCTCTCCCTCCATATCCTTCTCCCCCATCCTTCTCTCTCTCTCCTCCTCTCTACCCTTCTCTCTCCTCTCTCCCTCCATATCCTTCTCCCCATCCCTTCTCTCTCTCTCCCCCTCTCTACCCTTCTCTCTCCTCTCTCCTTCCATATCCTTCTCCCCATCCTTCTCTCTCTCTCCCCCTCTCTACCCTTCTCTCTCCTCTCTCCCTC
Source organism: Pygocentrus nattereri (assembly GCF_015220715.1). NCBI lineage: Eukaryota > Metazoa > Chordata > Actinopteri > Characiformes > Serrasalmidae > Pygocentrus > Pygocentrus nattereri. The sequence continues at coordinate 2,339,679 of NC_051239.1, read as the reverse complement.
CATATCCTCCTCTCTCCCTCCATATCCTTCTCCCCATCCTTCTCTCTCTCTCCCCCTCTCTACCTTCTCTCTCCTCTCTCCCTCCATATCCTTCTCCCCCTCTCTACCCTTCTCTCTCCTCTCTCCCTCCATATCCTTCTCCCCCATCCTTCTCTCTCCTCCTCTCTACCCTTCTCTCTCCTCTCTCCCTCCATATCCTTCTCCCCCATCCTTCTCTCTCTCCTCCTCTCTACCCTTCTCTCTCCTCTCTCCCTCCATATCCTTCTCCCCCATCCTTCTCTCTCTCTCTCCCTCTCTACCCTTCTCTCTCCCTCCTCCCTCCATATCCTTCTCCCCCATCCTCTTCTCTCTCTCGCCCCCTCTCTACCCTTACTCTCTCCTCTCTCCCCTCATATCCTTCTCCCCATCCTTCTCTCTCTCTCCCCCTCTCTACCCTTCTCTCTCCTCTCTCCCTCCATATCCTTCTCCCATCCTTCTCTCTCTCTCCCCCTCTCTAACCCTTCTCTCTCCTCTCTCCCTCCATAATCCTTCTCCCCATCCTTCTCTCTCTCTCCCCCTCTCTACCCTTCGCTCTCCTCTCTCCCTCCATATCCTTCTCCCCATCCTTCTCTCTCTCTCCCCCTCTCTACCCTTCTCTCTCCTCTCTCCCTCCATATCCTTCTCCCCATCCTTCTCTCTCTCTCCCCCTCTCTACCCTTCTCTCTCCTCTCTCCCTCCATATCCTTCTCCCCATCCTTCTCTCTCTCTCCCCCCTCTCTACCCTTCTCTCTCCTCTCTCCCTCCATATCCTTCTCCCCATCCTTCTCTCTCCTCTCTCCCGCTCTACCCTTCTCTCTCCTCTCTCCCTCCATATCCTTCTCCCCCATCCTTCTCTCTCTCTCCCCCTCTCTACCCTTCTCTCTCCTCTCTCCCTCCATATCCTTCTCCCCCTCTCTACCCTTCTCTCTCCTCTCTCCCTCCATATCCTTCTCCCATCCTTCTCTCTCTCTCCCCCTCTCTAACCCTTCTCTATCCTCTCTCCCTCCATATCCTTCTCCCCATCCTTCTCTCTCTGTCCCCCTCTCTACCCTTCTCTCTCCTCTCTCCCTCCATATCCTTCTCCCCCATCCTTCTCTCTCTCTCCCCCTCTCTACCCTTCTCTCTCTCTCTCCCTCCATATCCTTCTCCCCCATCCTTCTCTCTCTCCTCCTCTCTACCCTTCTCTCTCTCTCTCTCCCTCCATATCCTTCTCCCCATCCTTCTCTCTCTCTCCTCCTCTCTACCCTTCTCTCTCCTCTCTCCCTCCATATCCTTCTCCCCCATCCTTCTCTCTCTCTCTCCCTCTCTACCCTTCTCTCTCCTCTCTCCCTCCATATCCTTCTCCCCATCCTTCTCTCTCTCTCCCCCTCTCTACCCTTCTCTCTCCTCTCTCCCTCCATATCCTTCTCCCACCATCCTTCTCTCTCTCTCCCCCTCTCTACCCTCTCTCTCCTCTCTCCCTCCATATCCTTCTCCCCCATCCTTCTCTCTCTCTCCCCCTCTCTACCCTTCTCTCTCCTCTCTCCCTCCATATCCTTCTCCCCCATCCTTCTCTCTCTCACTCCTCTCTACCCTTCTCTCTCCTCTCTCCCTCCATATCCTTCTCCCCCCAACCTTCTCTCTCTCCTCCTCTCTACCCTTCTCTCTCCTCTCTCCCTCCATATCCTTCTCCCCCATCCTTCTCTCTCTCTCCTCCTCTCTACCCTTCTCTCTCCTCTCTCCCTCCATATCCTTCTCCCCCATCCTTCTCTCTCTCTCCCCCCTCTCTACCCTTCTCTCTCCTCTCTCCCTCCATATCCTTCTCCCCATCCTTCTCTCTCTCTCCTCCTCTCTACCCTTCTCTCTCCTCTCTCCCTCCATATCCTTCTCCCCCATCCTTCTCTCTCTCTCCCCCTCTCTACCCTTCTCTCTCCTCTCTCCCTCCATATCCTTCTCCCCATCTTCTCTCTCTCTCCTCCTCATCTACCCTTCTCTCTCCTCTCTCCCTCCATATCCTTCTCCCATCCTTCTCTCTCTCTCCCCCTCTCTACCCTTCTCTCTCCTCTCTCCTCCATATCCTTCTCCCCATCCTTCTCTCTCTCTCCTCCTCTCTACCCTTCTCTCTCCTCTCTCCCTCCATATCCTTCTCCCCATCCTTCTCTCTCTCTCCCCCTCTCTACCCTTCTCTCTCCTCTCTCCCTCCATATCCTTCTCCCCATCCTTCTCTCTCTCTCCTCCTCTCTACCCTTCTGCTCTCCTCTCTCCCTCATATCCTTCTCCCCATCCTTCTCTCTCTCTCCTCCTCTCTACCCTTCTCTCCCTCCATATCCTTCTCGCCCATCCTTCTCTCTCTCCTCCTCTCTACCCTTCTCTCTCCTCTCTCCCTCCATATCCTGTCTCCCATCCTTCTCTCTCTCTCCCCCTCTCTACCCTTCTCTCTCCTCTTCCTTCTATCTTCCCCCATCTTCTCTCTCTCTCCCCTCTCTACCCTTCCTCTCCTCTCTCCCTCCATATCCTTATCCCCATCCTTCTCTCTCTCTCCCCTCTCTACCTTCTCTCTCCTCTCTCCTCCCTATCCTTCTCCCCCATCCTTCTCTCTCTCCTCCTCTCTACCCTTCTCTCTCCTCTCTCCCTCCATATCCTTCTCCCCCATCCTTCTCTCTCTCCTCTCTCTCTCCGTGTCTCTCTCTCTCTCCCTCCATATCCTTCTCCCCATCCTTCTCTCTCTCCTCCTCTCTACCCTTCTCTCTCCTCTCTCCCTCCATATCCTTCTCCCCATCCTATCTCTTCTCTCCTTCTCTCTGTCCCTCAGCTACCCTTCTCTCCTCTCTCCCTCCATATCCTTCTCCCCATCCTTCTCTCTCTCTCCCTCCACTCTCTACACTTCTCTCTCCTCTCTCCCCTCCCATATCCTTCTCCCCATCCTTCTCTCTCTCTCCCCCTCTCTACCCTTCTCTCTCCTCTCTCCCTCCATATCCTTCTCCCCATCCTTCTCTCTCTCTCCCCCTCTCTACCCTTCTCTCTCCTCTCTCCCTCCATATCCTTCTCCCCATCCTTCTCTCTCTCTCCTCCTCTCTACCCTTCTCTCTCCTCTCTCCCTCCATATCCTTCTCCCCATCCTTCTCTCTCTCTCCTCCTCTCTACCCTTCTCTCTCCTCTCTCCCTCCATATCCTTCTCCCCATCCTTCTCTCTCTCTCTCCCCCTCTCTACCCTTCTCTCTCCTCTCCCTCCATATCCTTCTCCCCATCCTTCTCTCTCTCTCCCCCTCTCTACCCTTCTCTCTCCTCTCTCCCTCCATATCCTTCTCCCCATCCTTCTCTCTCTCTCCTCCTCTCTACCTTCTCTCTCCTCTCTCCCTCCATATCCTTCTCCCCCATCCTTCTCTCTCTCCTCCCCCTCTCTACCCTTCTCTCTCCTCTCTCCCTCCATATCCTTCTCCCCATCCTTCTCTCTCTCTCCCCCCTCTCTACCCTTCTCTCTCCTCTCTCCCTCCATATCCTTCTCCCCATCCTTCTCTCTCTCTCCTCCTCTCTACCCTTCTCTCTCCTCTCTCCCTCCATATCCTTCTCCCCCATCCTTCTCTCTCTCTCCCCTCTCTACCCTTCTCTCTCCTCTCTCCCTCCATATCCTTCTCCCCCATCCTTCTCTCTCTCTCCCCCTCTCTACCCTTCTCTCTCCTCTCTCCCTCCATATCCTTCTCCCCCATCCTTCTCTCTCTCTCCTCCTCTCTACCCTTCTCTCTCCTCTCTCCCTCCATATCCTTCTCCCCCATCCTTCTCTCTCTCTCCTCCCTCTCTACCCTTCTCTCTCCTCTCTCCCTCCATATCCTTCTCCCCATCCTTCTCTCTCTCTCTCCCCTCTCTACCCTTCTCTCTCCTCTCTCCCTCCATATCCTTCTTCCCCATCCTTCTCTCTCTCTCCCCCTCTCTACCCTTCTCTCTCCTCTCTCCCTCCATATCCTTCTCCCCCATCCTTCTCTCTCTCTCCCCCTCTCTACCCTTCTCTCTCCTCTCTCCCTCCATATCCTTCTCCCCCATCCTTCTCTCTCTCCTCCCCTCTCTACCCTTCTCTCTCCTCTCTCCCTCCATATCCTTCTCCCCCATCCTTCTCTCTCTCTCCTCCTCTCTACCCTTCTCTCTCCTCTCTCCCTCCATATCCTTCTCCCCATCCTTCTCTCTCTCTCCTCCTCTCTACCCTTCTCTCTCCTCTCTCCCTCCATATCCTTCTCCCCCATCCTTCTCTCTCTCTCCCTCTCTACCCTTCTCTCTCCTCTCTCCCTCCATATCCTTCTCCCCATCCTTCTCTCTCTCTCCTCCCTCTCTACCCTTCTCTCTCCTCTCTCCCTCATATCCTTCTCCCCCATCCTTCTCTCTCTCTCCCCTCTCTACCCTTCTCTCTCCTCTCTCCCTCCATATCCTTCTCCCCCATCCTTCTCTCTCTCTCCCCCTCTCTACCCTTCTCTCTCCTCTCTCCCTCCATATCCTTCTCCCCATCCTTCTCTCTCTCATCCCCACTCTCTACCCTTCTCTCTCCTCTCTCCCTCCATATCCTTCTCCCCCATCCTTCTCTCTCTCCTCCTCTCTACCCTTCTCTCTCCTCTCTCCCTCCATATCCTTCTCCCCATCCTTCTCTCTCTCTCCCCCTCTCTACCCTTCTCTCTCCTCTCTCCCTCCATATCCTTCTCCCCCATCCTTCTCTCTCTCTCCCCCTCTCTACCCTTCTCTCTCCTCTCTCCCTCCATATCCTTCTCCCCATCCTTCTCTCTCTCTCCTCCTCTCTACCCTTCTCTCTCCTCTCTCCCTCCATATCCTTCTCCCCCATCCTTCTCTCTCTCTCCTCCTCTCTACCCTTCTCTCCTCCTCTCTCCCTCCATATCCTTCTCCCCCATCCTTCTCTCTCTCTCCCCTCTCTACCCTTCTCTCTCCTCTCTCCTCCATATCCTTCTCCCCATCCTTCTCTCTCTCTCCCCTCTCTACCCTTCTCTCTCCTCTCTCCCTCCATATCCTTCTCCCCATCCTTCTCTCTCTCTCCTCCCTCTCTACTCTACCCTTCTCTCTCCTCTCTCCCTCCATATCCTTCTCCCCATCCTTCTCTCTCTCTCCCCCTCTCTACCTTCTCTCCTCTCTCCCTCCAGTATACGTTCTCCCCCATCCTTCTCTCTCTCCCCTCTCTACCCTTCTCTCTCCTCCTCTCCCCCATATCCTTCTCCCCAATCCTTCTCTCTCTCCTCCTCTCTACCCTTCTCATCATCCTCTCTCCTCCTATCCTATGCTTCCCCATCTTCTCTCTCTCCCCTCTCTACCCTTCTCTCTCCTCTCTCCTCCATATCCTTCTCCCCCATCCTTCTCTCTCTCTCCCCCTCTCTACCCTTCTCTCTCCTCTCTCCCTCCATATCCTTCTCCCCCATCCTTCTCTCTCTCTCCCCCTCTCTACCCTTCTCTCTCCTCTCTCCCTCCATATCCTTCTCCCCCATCCTTCTCTCTCTCCTCCTCTCTACCCTTCTCTCTCCTCTCTCCCTCCATATCCTTCTCCCCCATCCTTCTCTCTCTCTCTCCTCTCTACCCTTCTCTCTCCTCTCTCCCTCCATATCCTTCTCCCCCATCCTTCTCTCTCTCTCCTCTCTCCCTCCATATCCTTCTCCCCCATCCTTCTCTCTCTCCTCCTCTCTACCCTTCTCTCTCTCTCTCCCTCCATATCCTTCTCCCCCATTCCTTCTCTCTCTCTCCCCCTCTCTACCCTTCTCTCTCCTCTCTCCCTCCATATCCTTCTCCCCCATCCTTCTCTCTCTCCCTCCTCTCTACCCTTCTCTCTCCTCTCTCCCTCCATATCCTTCTCCCCATCCTTCTCTCTCTCTCCTCGCTCTCTACCCCTCTCTCTCCTCTCTCCCTCCATATCCTTCTCCCCCATCCTTCTCTCTCTCTCCCCTCTCTACCCTTCTCTCTCCTCTCTCCCTCCATATCCTTCTCCCCATCCTTCTCTCTCTCTCTCCCCCTCTCTACCCTTCTCTCTCCTCTCTCCCTCCATATCCTTCTCCCCCATCCTTTCTTCTCTCTCTCCCCTCTCTACCCTTCTCTCTCCTCTCTCCCTCCATATCCTTCTCCCCCATCCTTCTCTCTCTCTCCCCCTCTCTACCCTTCTCTCTCCTCTCTCCCTCCATATCCTTCTCCCCATCCTTCTCTCTCTCTCCTCCTCTCTACCCTTCTCTCTCCTCTCTCCCTCCATATCCTTCTCCCCCCATCCTTCTCTCTCTCCTCCTCTCTACCCTTCTCTCTCCTCTCTCCTCCATATCCTTCTCCCCCATCCTTCTCTCTCTCCTCCTCTCTACCCTTCTCTCTCCTCTCTCCCTCCATATCCTTCTCCCCCATCCTTCTCTCTCTCTCTCCCTCTCTACCCTTCTCTCTCCTCTCTCCCTCCATATCCTTCTCCCCCATCCTTCTCTCTCTCTCCCCCTCTCTACCCTTCTCTCTCCTCTCTCCCTCCATATCCTTCTCCCCCATCCTTCTCTCTCTCTCTCCCCCTCTCTACCCTTCTCTCTCCTCTCTCCCTCCATATCCTTCTCCCCATCCTTCTCTCTCTCTCCCCCTCTCTACTTCTCTTCTCTCTCTCCTCTCTCCCTCCATATCCTTCTCCCCATCCTTCTCCTCTCTCTCTCCCCCTCTCTACCCTTCTCTCTCCTCTCTCCCTCCATATCCTTCTCCCCATCCTTCTCTCTCTCTCCTCCTCTCTACCCTTCTCTCTCCTCTCTCCCTCCATATCCTTCTCCCCCATCCTTCTCTCTCTCTCCTCTCTCTCTACCCTTCTCTCTCCTCGCTCCCTCCATATCCTTCTCCCCCATCCTTCTCTCTCTCTCCTCCTCTCTACCCTTCTCTCTCCTCTCTCCCTCCATATCCTTCTCCCCCATCCTTCTCTCTCTCTCCTCCTCTCTACCCTTCTCTCTCCTCTCTCCTTCCATATCCTTCTCCCCCATCCTTCTCTCTCTCTCCTCCTCTCTACCCTTCTCTCTCCTCTCTCCTTCCATATCCTTCTCCCCCATCCTTCTCTCTCTCCTCCTCTCTACCCTTCTCTCTCCTCTCTCCCTCCATATCCTTCTCCCCATCCTTCTCTCTCTCCTCCTCTCTACCCTTCTCTCTCCTCGCTCCCTCCATATCCTTCTCCCCCATCCTTCTCTCTCTCTCTCCCTCTCTACCCTTCTCTCCACTCTCTCCCTCCCCTCTTCTCTCTTTCTCTCCCCCTCTCTCTCTCTCATGCAGAGTTCTGACATTTGCTGTACATTCTGCTGAAAAGGCCACGGTTCTCTCTGACGTTCCTGCAGGGTTCCACACAGCGGCTGATTATTCATCATCTCCAGCTCTCAAACACACAGATATTCAGAGTTATATAACACTCGGTTACACACCGTCTGATTGGCTGAACAGCCTCCTGCAGTGTTAGACCTGATAACAGTGTGTAAACGTATCTCTCCACAGAGCACAGACAACAACCACCGCTGTAAAGATGTAATCAGACTCATTCAGAGAACCAGATGTCCCTCTAAAAGCTCCTACAGAAAGTTCCTACATGAACTGGTTCTGAATTCACTGCCTGATGACTGAGACGCTGTTTTATGAGAGTTTAGAGAACTTCAACTCCATTCATGGTGGAGGGAGACATGCAGGGCGCTGTGCGGCAAAATAGTCCCCAAAGAAAACTCATTATTCCAGATTTTCCACTGTTTTCCATCATCAACATTCCACACTCTTACAAATGATGGTTCTTGAAGGGTTCTTTAGTAAAGAAAATGTCTCTATATGAAACAATGAACACTTAAAGAACCCTGTGCATGATTGAAGGGTTCTTTGTACCCCGAAAGAGTTCTTCAAAACTGATGGAAAATGTGCTGTAGATGGTTCTACAGAGAACCCTTTTGAAAATGTTTCTATGTAGCACCAAAAAGGGTTCCTCTATTTTTATGACATCAGGCTTTTTACAATACAAAACCCCTTTTTGATGCTGTGCAGAACCATTTTCAAAAAGGTTCTATATAGAACAATCTACAGCACGTTCTTATGAACCTTTTCATGATGCAAAGAACCCATGCATGATTAAGAATGTGGTCAAAGAATTAAGAATGTCCATGTAGCACCTTTTTGAAAAGGGTTCTATCTAGCACCAAAAAGGTTCTTCTATTGTCATAATATTATCACATTACATTGAGAATACTGCACCTACCGCACGTTCTTAAGAACCCTTTCATGATGCAAAGAATCATAAAAAGAATCCTTTGAATATTCATGGTTCTATCTAGAACCATTTTCTTTACTAAGGAACCCTTGAAGAACTGTTTCCTTTGGAGGAGTGAGCGCTGAGTGGAAGTGAGTGAGGGTACACACAGGGAAAGAGTCTCTACAACCAACTATTTGGCACCAAACCAGCCTGAATGACTCTGTTTACGTCTCCGTCACTGAGTTCGGGAGGGACTTTGGAAAAATCTGTGGAATTCCAGGTTTAAAACATCTGGTGTTGAGATGTTCTGGTGTGAACCATCTGCCTCTGAACCAGAGACACTGCTGTTTTCCGCCATTAGGGGGCAGAGCAGATCAGTGAAACAGACCCACGTCTGTCAGATAAACTCAACACAGCCCACAGTATAACGGTCATCCCCTTCAGCTCAACACGGCCCAGTAAAACCGCCTTATTTGGTCAAACAAACTGAAGAACTTCATTAACCGTGAACCTCTTCATGTGAGGGGAGCAGAGCAGCTGCTAAACCAGATCCCCCAGCTTCCCCTCCATACCCGCAATGGAGCCGATTAGCCACAACATGCTAATGTAGCTAACATGCTAATTCTCAGGGCCTTTAGTCCTTCACAGAAGGCCTGACGATTAGTGTGAATTAAAGTACACACCTGTAGTTTTGTTTCATTTTTATACAACCCCATTTCCAAAAAAGTTGGGATGCCATGAAAAATGTAAATAAAAACAAAATGCAATGACATGCAAATTATTTAAACCCTATATTTTACAGAAGATAGTACAAAGACGACATCTCAAATGTTGAAGCTGAGAAATTTGATTGATTAAATTTTGATTTTAATGCCACCAACATGTTCCAAAAAAGTCAGGACGGTGCAACAAAAGGCTGGTAAAGTTGTGTGATGCTAAAAAAAAAAAAAAAAACATCTGGTGGTTGATTGGCAGCAGGTCAGTAACATGACTGGGTATGAAGAGCATCTCAGAGAGGCGGAGTCTTTCAGAAGTAAAGAGGAGGAGGGGTCACCACTCTGTGAAAGACTGCACCATCAAATAGAGCAACAACTCAAGAAGAACGTTTCTCAACATAAAACAGCAAAGAGCTTCTGCTTTTCATCGTCTACGGTGCAGAACATCATTAAAGACTCAGAGAATCTGGAGAAATCTCTGTCTGTGAGGGACGAGGCTGAACACCAGTATCTGCTGACCGTGATCTTTGGGCCCTCAGGCAGCACTGCATTATAAACAGACATGATTCTGTAGTGGAAATCACTGCATGGGCTCAGAAACACTTCTGAAAACCACTGTCTGTGAACACAGTTCATCACTGCATCCACAAACGCTGTTAAACTCTAAAACACAAAGAAGAACCCAAATATAAACAGGATCCAGAAATGCTGCCACCTTCTCTGGGCCTGAGCTCATTTAAAATGGACTGAGGGGAAGTGGAAAAGTGTCCTGTGGGCTGAAGACCACTCAGCTTCTTATCAGCGCTCAGGTCTAAAGCCAGTATTCATGATGGTTTAGGGGGCATTAGTGCACATGGCGTGGGTGACGTGCTCATCTGTGAAGGCTCCATTAAAGCTGAACGATATGAACATGTTTTATCAACATCTGCTGCCGTCCAGACGACGTCTTTTTCAGGGAAGGTCTAGATTATTTCAGCAAGACGATGTTAAACCACATTCTGCATGTATTACAGCAGCACTGCTTCGTATTAAGAGTCCAGGTGCTAAACTGACCTGCCTGCAGTCCAGACCGGTCACCACTGAGAACATTTGGTGCATTATTAAATGAAAAATACAACAAATGAGCTCCTGAAACTGACGATCAGCTGAAATCCTGAATCAGACAAGAACAGAAAACATCTCACTGTCAGAGCTGCAGCAGCGTCTCCTCAGTTCCCAAACACTGACAGAGCTGTTAAAGAAGAGGTGATGGACTCAGCGGTGAACAGAACCCGTCCCAACTTTTTAGGAACATGTTGTTGGCATAAAACCCAAAATGTGTAAATATTTTTCAAAAAACAATAAAATTTCTCAGTTTCAACATTTGATTTGTTGTCTTTGCAGTATTTTCCTTTAAAATATGGTTTTCATGATTTGCACATCACTACATCCTATTTTTATAAACATTTTGCACAGCGTCGCAACTTTTTTGGAAATGAGGTTGTATAATAAAATCCTCATGCCTGTATTTAAACGCAGTAAGTACTGCAGTAGTGCTCTTATTTGATTGTCAGATTTGGTTGGAAGCAGGAAGCAAATTTATCTGTATAGCAGCTTCTAAGAGCTTCACACAAAAAGGAAAATAAAGCACTAGATAACATTACAGCTTATAACGTCCTGAGATCCAGCACCTCAGAAAGGCTTTGCAAGACAGTTACAAAGGCATAATTAATAGAAAGCAGAAAGTAAAAAAGGCCTAAATATTCACAAAGAAATGCTGCTGTGAATAAACTCGAGTCATTTCCAGAACTCTGAGTGAGGAACAGCGCTTTCACTGCTGAACAGCAGCTGTAACTGATAAAAATACAACTTTAAAATCATACCAACTCCTGAACTGGAAATCAATGCTTGAGATACGAGTGATAGCAAACTTTTAAAACCTCCCAAGAACTGATAAAGCTTAGGTGAACATTTAGATCTCATATGAATAAAAAATTAGAGATCCAAGAGCTCAAGATAAAAACAATAAAAAATAAAAAACCGCAAATCAAACAAGGAAGTAAAGGAAAATAGCGGTTAAGATTTGGTGCAGTGCTGAAGAAAGGGCTCAAGAACACAGGAACATTTTCAGTCTGGACTTAAAGATGGTTCTATTTGGAGCACATATGACCTCATTTGGGCGTTTCTTTAAAAAGCATTAAATTCTTAGAACGGCCGACGGAAAACGATCCTACAGGATTGTCTTCTCTGTGGTATCACTGTAAAATAATTAGTTGAGTCAACTTAAAAAATAAGTAACCTTGCCTTAAAATTTTAGGTTAATTAAAACTTAAATTGAGTTCACACAATGTAGTTTTCAAGTGAAGTGAAAGAAAGAAATTGTGTTGATCTGATTAACATTTCGAATTAGACCAGGTTCTGAGAACTAAATACTAGACACTGTGTTTAGTTGATACGACTTAAGATCATATTTCATTTCAACTCATTCAAGCTTGGGAACGCATTGAGACGACTCACAACTTTAAGCAAACTCAACACAACAAAGTACGTGCAGCTGTATTAATTACTGTTTTTACTTTGTGCTGAATTTAAATTTCAGTCAGATTAACTACAGATAGTTTGCCATCTTAATATGGCAAGAAACTGACTTGGTTGCCTTACAACTGTAAGTTGTGCTGACTCATAATTAAAGTTAACATGACAAGACATTCCACGTATTTCTATCTATTCTGACAACTGCACATGTACAACATGCAAACACATCCATGTGATGTACAAAAACACACAAACACATTCATTTAAACGTAGCACGTATATTTATGTAATACATTAGACAAAAAAAACTCACAGTACTGTACATTTAGGTGGATACAGCTAAGCTGCTCTCCCACTGGTCAGGACTTCAGGAGCTGGACAGAAGGCCTCACACGTCAGATTAAGTGGCAACATACTTAGGAAGTGACAGAGGAATCAACCGATCACACTTGGATTTACAATGGCTGGAACCAATTTCGTTCTAGATACGCCACTGTGAATATGAGCTGTAGTCTAAACAGGTTCCGGTTAGTTGTTAGGAGTGTACAACTCTTTACTGAAAGAGTGACTAACACGGAAACACTCTTTTTCTAAGCCGCTTCTCCTTTAGGGGAGCTGGAGCCTATCCCAGCGGTCATTGGGCGGAAGGCAGGATACACCCTGGACAGGTCGCCAGTCCATCGAAGGGCAGACAGACAGACACAGTTATCCTAGGGACAATTTAGCACATCCAATTGGCCTGATTCCATGTCTTTGGACTATGGGAGGAAACCCACGCAGACATGGGGAGAACATGCAAACTCCGAGGTCGCCCGGCCGGGGAATCGAACCCAGGCCCTCCTCGCTGTGAGGCGACAGCGCCACCCACTGCACCACTGAACACTGTAGCTCAGATATCTGATAATGTCTGTTACAGGCTTCACATTAGGGTTGGAAGGGAAATCGATTCTTAGATGCATCGCGATTCAGACCTGAACGATTCTGAATCGACTCACAAATGTCAAATATCGATTTTCTGAATATTTAATTTATAGCGTAATGTTGATGGAATGTAAAAGGCGGAACTTGGAAGTGGGTAAGTGCAGCGCCCGGACAGTCGGCATTATCCGACCAGCTCCCTCTGCATTAAAGCCAGGTCAGGTCAGGAGTCACAACCCAAATGTTAAGAAGAGCCATTTAGAGCCGTTTTAAAGATGCGGTGGCGCCTCACGGGTCTCGGAGGAAGCCTGTTTGCCTTCGCCCTCCTGGTATCGTGTGATGGGGGAATCTTAACTCGTGGGTGGAATCAGACAGAAGTAAATTAGGGAGACAAAAAACATTCATGAAGAAAAACACTGGATGTAAAAAAGTTAAAAACAATAGTAAGATTTGAATTTGGATAAAGAGGAAACTCATTACTTTAATGAGGAATGATGAATTCCTTCCCTGCATTTGTGTGAACGTTCCTCAGGCTGTTCCTTCCACGTTCTGCTTCCCTCGTACTCTGGAGAAAACACCCACGCCGGCCACAGACACATCAATCAGAGCTCCGGCGGGGGGTCGAGCAGCTCCAGCAGAGAAACACAAACGTTTTTACACCGAAAAACATATTAACGCCGTTTTTTCACACAAACAAAAGGCTGCGTGTTGTGTTTCTTCACCAGCGTCGACCGTGACTCTGTAAACCCTCTGCAGTGGAGAATAAAACAACCAACAGAAGCAGCTTCATTCATTATAAGCAGTTTTATTACTCAACTGGTGTTAACAGTCTTATAAAGCATCGTTTAATACATGAAGCTCCACACAGAACACAGAGAAGGTCTTTATACAAATACACACATATACAACAGGACCACACACAGGCCTGGGCGCCGCAGAGAGGCCAAAGTGTTCAAAATTCCCCATAATCCAGTGTGAGGTGTGATCAGAGGGATCCAGAGGGTTCGGTGTGAAACGGTTCAGACGTCTTTACAGTGGTGGTGATGGGAACCAGGCGTCGCCATGACTACAACACAGATATAGACACTTTATTTACCATCCAGAACCACCAGAGAACCTACACGAGTCTCCTGAGCTTATATGGAATGTTGATGATGGAAAACGGTGGAAAATCTGGAATAATGAGTTTTCTTTGGGGACTATTTTGCCGCACAGCGCCCTGCATGTCTCCCTCCACCATGAATGGAGTTGAAGTTCTCTAAACTCTCATAAAACAGCGTCTCAGTCATCAGGCAGTGAATTCAGAACCAGTTCATGTAGGAACTTTCTGTAGGAGCTTTTAGAGGGACGTCTGGTTCCCATCACCACCACTGGGAACGGTTCTGACTCGGTCAGTTTATCTAGAACCGAGCGTTTCACACCAAACCGCTCAGAACTGCTCTGCATCTCAATTATGCATTTATCTTTTATAAATGGTGGAATTCACCTTGAACAACAATAATAATGCGTTATTGTTATACGACGAAACAGCTGACAGTCAGTCACGTCTCACTCTACTGGTTATACAGTATGTGTGCATTAATGATGGCTGCATCACACTATACAGTAGTACGCATATATGTTTATTATTGTTTAAGGGTCTCGCAGACACAGGACCACAACGACAACGACCTGAAATACGTTAAAAGTTCGTTACAAGAGGTTTAGTCCAGCTGTTCACTCTCTTGCTGTATCAGAGGTTAAAAGACAAGACTTACACTGACACACTGATCAATAAAAACTGCTATATATATATATAAAGTGAAATCATTCTAAATCTAGTCAGCATATCTAATATTTCTCATTAAGAAACTGCTGTGAGAGTTTTCAGCCTATTTCTGGAGATTTTTCCTTCTTTTTTGAAATTTTAGATTTTTAAAATTATAATTAAAATTTAGGGTCTGACCGATATGAAAACTGACCAAAGCCACCAGGAACATCCTGACATCTGATAAGTCAAAAGAATGAAACAGTTATATTTCATTTCTATAACTTCAGTTCTAATTAATCTTATATTTTAATTATTTTAGATAAACAGGGCTGTAGTGACTGAGATGAAATCTCAAATCTTAAATAATATTGATTTTAAAGGTCTGGGGGTGAGGCTGCCCAGAGTTCTTAGTGGATCTGTTTGTTTTTCTTGATTCATGATTAGTTCATGATGAAAAGCTTTGTGTTTTTCGCTTTTTAACGCTAAATTTAAGGACTGGAAACATTTCACATGCTTTTGGTTTTAGTTCTGTTTCTCGGCGGTCGCGTGTTTAAACCCTGTTGATGCACCAACCAAAGATTTGCTGATGAACGGCAACATTTTTGCCAGTATCGATAAAACTGTGGTGGGTATCGGCTGATATAATCGACCAGCTGATATATCGGTCAGGCTCTAAAACCAAGTCTAGAAATTGGTTTGAATGCATCTACTGCACACATCATATTTTATCCCAGAAAATTATAATATTATCATTCCAGTGGATCTTAGACATATTTACAAGATTTAAGACGATTTCACTCAATATACGTCATTTTTTTGCAGCACTCTGCGGTTATTGCTCAGTCCTGTGAGTCCGTGTTTGGCTTAGTTCTGTTTACAGTAAGGATGAGATTAATAACATCACAGAGACGTTAACATTAAGACGACATTAAACGCTACAGCTTCTACAAACGCGTACATTAAGCGCACGAAAGACGGCAGCTTACAGCGAACAGCGACTTCAACAGCCGTAATCTGCAGCTTTTAGTCCCAAACCAGCTCCGCGAGATTCAGACCAGCGTCCCAAAAAAGCGTATTAAAGGGCCCATATCAGCGAAAAACCCACTTTCCCTTAGTTTTACTTAGTGAAGTCATGGAATCCCGTTCATTTACATACATCTGCGGTTTAGCCCCGCCCATTCACGTTAAAAGGAGGTTTGGTAACTTTTTGGGATGATTCAACTTTCAATGGAAATGAATGGAAGTCATTTTGAAGCATTTCTGTTGCTCCACTCATCACGGCACTGACACATCATCACCGCCAGCAGGTGTTTTTAATTCTGTAAAAAATAATAAATACAAAAACAACAAGAAACTCCAGCGACGAGGTTTTCAGCAGTGAAGAGTGTAAAATGGTCACGTAAAAAAAAAAAAAAGAAACAATTATTAAATTAAATATTTATTTATTTATTCATTAAATAATATATTAATGAAAGAAATGTAAGATATGGGCCCTTTAATACGCAGTAATGTGCTACAGTGAGTGTTTCGGTTGTATAACCTGCTCGGTAACTAGACAGTTGTTATTTATATGGCCAAGACGGGGTGGGCAACACTGCCCTGCGGGGTGGGCAACACTGCCGTGGACGTAAGTGCCATTCTTAAAGGGTGGAGTCAGCAGTCGTCTTCCAGAAAGTAGATCAAACTGAGAAATAAACAATGTTTTTAATGTTTTTCCCCCTAAATATCACTTACTGCCCCCCTTTAAACCACCCAGCCACCCATCCCAACGTCAGCCAAGGGTAAAGCGAGGCCAACTTCAACACCTATACAGAACTAAGGTATTTCCTTCACCTGAACAGTGTCAAAACGAGTGGATGAGCTGGATATCAGCACTAAAATTACTGTTCATTAACCGACGGAAGAAAACCTCTTATCTCCATTTTGATCGTTTTTCAGTTTTTGACATAATTTGAAAATACCCATAGTCCTATATACTGTGTGTAAATTTCACGATGATTGGACCAAAAGAAATAACCTAAAATGACTTGGAAAGACGTCCGGTTCCATTGACTTACATTGAAAGTAGAGCAGGTTTTTCCCTTCTCCTGTAAAGTGACCGTTTTGGAGATACGAGGTTTTCCTCCGACAGCAGCGATATTTTAGAGACGTAATGTACTTGGCAAGCGCAGCCACGATAGCGGACGCTCCAGCAGGGCTGGTCCTTCATGATTCAGCTGTCCTTTATTCAGTGATCAGGAAAGACAGAAACACTGAGTGGCAGACTTGCGTGATATTAGACTCCCACTGGGTAGAGATCCGTAAACAACGTGAACAAATAGGAACTAATTCACCAGACAAGGCTGGTTAGTATTCAGCTATTAACACAGGCAGTTTAGAAAGAGGGGAACAAGCCGGCCTACCTCACCCAGCAGGCCACACAGCCACAAATTACCATGTTTTTAATATTTAAAAGTGAGATTTTATCATATCTGCTCCCTTTAAAGCTGACCGTGCTCGCTGACCCTAAAGCTAGACCAACTTTAAGGTGGGCTGATCTTCAATAGTGGATGTGTTTTCTGCAACAGCAGCTGGTTTATGATGAGAAGAGGGACTGGTAGCTATTTCTGTGGGGTTTTAAGGTGATACAGCATTTTAAACAGCAGCGTTCCAGTCATCCAGTGGGGGATTCAGATCAGCACGTCCAAAACCCTAGAATGGAGAAATGTCCATTAAAAATAAAGAGTAATGCACTACGGCAAGTGTTGTAGTGGTCAGAACAGCATGCCAAGATCTGGAAATAGTAACAAGCAGAACCGTGAAACAAACAAACAAACAAACAGGAGAACACTGTTTATATGACCAAGACGTTCTAACACCACATTCAGTACATAATCAGTGATAACGACAACCTGTGAAACTGCCCTGCGGGGTGGGCAACACTGCCCTGCGGGGTGGGCAACACTGCCGTGGACGTAAGTGCCATTCTTAAAGGGTGAAGTCAGCTGGAGGACGTAGTTCATAGCCAGGACACCTGAGGCTCCAGCAGGGCTGGTGCTTCACGTCCCGGCTAACTGAGCGGCCTGCTGCTCAAACCCAACAGCCCTGCTGTTTATTCAGAGACTGAACGAGGAACGCCGAGCGGGCGGCTCGCATTAGGCAGGCCGTGCGGTGCAGTTATGAATCTACAAGCAATGTTCAACAAACAATAAACAACTCACTACGTACATATTTCTAGCACTGTGGGCTTAGAAAGGGGGGAATAAACTCAGCGTTAGCTCATCGTCTTCCAGAAAGTAGATCAAACTGACAAATAAACAATGTTTTTAATGTTTTTCCCCCTAAATCTCACTTACTGCCCCCTTTAAACCACCCAGCCACCCATCCCAACGTCAGCCAGGGGTCAAGCGAGGCCAACTTCAACAACGTAAAACGCACTTTCATCAAAATCAGCATATTCAGTGTTTTAAGTGGCCGCTGCCGTCAATCCGTCAGCCTTAATGTGTGGAATGGTGAAAGCAGAGACTGGAGAGGAGGGACTGTTCGCTGAACGGCTCCCGTGGTCTTGTAAGACGGCTTTGTTCGTCACTGGCGCACACAACAAAGGGAAGACCACCACAACAGCGTTATGTGTTTTTTTTTGTATCATCATTCACGGCTACACGACACGAGTGATGAGTGGGTATTCACAAGTGGACGTTTTGGAAAGGTGGGGTGGGGGGAGAAAAACGCAAAAGTCTTGACTTAGCAGTTTTGCGCGAGCCACGTGACGGAGGCTGGGCTGTGCGGTTTGTTGAGCTGGTCTCATGGCTTTTGTTGGGAGATTAGCAGAGCACACAGTGGTGAGATAGGGCCGGTGTGCTGCGGCAGAGACGGCCTCAGCCACCAGACCCTGAAAAACACCGCCGAACCTGACCCCAAACCCCCCTCCCCCCAACCCACCAGCGCCCCCTCAACATCACCGGCCCTACCTCAGCCAAACCTGTGGATGCTCAGACTCGGAGAAACAGCGGCGGGATGCATCAGCTAGTCCAGTCTTTCTGAAACAACCAGGGAATTTCATCACTCAGTCCACCTTTTTTCCCATCTTCCACTGCTGTTCCTTGGCGAGAGAAGTGGGGCACCTTCTCCAAAACTCCTCTTGGCCCCCTCCAATGAACCCTCACCCTGCGCCGAGGAGCATCATCTGCCAAAACGGTGAGTTCAGGCCTGCGTTTGTCACTGTGTGCTGTGCTCAGGCACCTAGCTTAGCCGTCCCGCTAGCTCCCATGTGGAGCCCACAGCCCTGTGAATGTGATGGTGTTGGTTCACGCGAAGCCACGATGGGGAACGGGATAACTCATGGAGCTACAGTGAAGGACAAGAGGGTGAACAGTGCTCACGGTTTGGGAGAGTCGATGCAGAGAGAGCCGATCCCGCTCTCTCTCTCTCTCTCCCTCTGTCTCATTTATTCTCTAGGTCTCTCTCCCAGCGTTGGGCAACACTGCAGGTCAAAAAAAACGGGGCTGCTTCACCTCTCGCAGTAGTGCAGGGTGAAGCTCCCTGAGCTCTTCTGCTCTCCGATGCTCCACTGCTCCAGGTCCAGCTTGTCGTCCAAGTCGTCTTCGTCCTCCTCTTCCTCCTCCTCTTCCTCGTAGTGGCTGGGCTCCTCGATGGAGCTCTCCATGCGGTAGCAGTAGGGCTGCCCCTCCGTGTACTCGTAGATGGTGGGCAGGCTGCTTTTCAGGCTGCACCGCCGCCTCAGGGCCACCAGGAGGGGCTGCAGAGAACAGAGACAGGAGGCACAAGTTTTAGCCACGTTTGACGTGGGAATAACGTTGGTGTTTCACAGTTATTATAATCGCTTGTGTGTTTTTGTGGCGGTGTTTACAAAATTAATCATCACTCATTTTGTAATGATAACAAAATACCGTTATCCATTTTTACCGGTTGTCCTACCAAAATAAGTCTGAGAGCATATTTTCCTCCTTTTTCCTCCTTTTTCCTGAACGTCTAACTGTAGAAACATGGCACGTATTTCGTATTCAAGCCGTTTTCATATCAAATATTGGGAAAAAAAGTTTTACACTTTTAAAGTGTAAACACTTTTACAAACAGTGTTAAAATGTTCGTGAATCTTTGTGAATCTTCATGAGTTCGTGAGTCTGCACGTTTGTAGGTAAACTTAAATTCAAAATGACCTTGTTTTGGTATCATGAACTAACTAGGCTACGCTCAAAACAAGCAGCAGACAGTGCAGAACTCTACAAACTCAAATGCTGAGAGAAAATGGCAAAATCAGGCATTTTAGCCCACAGCCATCACAAGAGAGGTTGTGAGATCCTGGTGGGACTGAAATTTGAAGGAAAAAGCGCTTTAAACAAAATACGTCTAATACAGAATGTATACGCTGCTGTCAGAAGAATTAAATGACCTAAAAAGATGTGAAAAGACGTCTGGTTCCATTGACTTTCATTAAAAGTAACGTAGGTTTTTCCTTCTCCTGTAAAGTTATCATTTTGGAGACAACAGCGATATCTGGCATTTCTCATTATGAGACTGAAATGATCTGATTTCAGATGATTTTGCTCGTAATCTTACAATTTCATAACGACAAATACTAGAAAAGTAGTACAGACTACTTTTAAGCTCTTTGCCAATGAGGTGAGCTGGATCTTGGTCTTCACAGGTGAGCGAGCGGTTATTAAGCATTAAGGACAGTTATTGTGTTTACATGCTGTGCAGGACTGTTTGATATGAAGAAAAGTGCAAGTTTTCGTTTTACCTCGTTACGCACGTCTTTGTGGGGAGGTGTGAAAACTTTTTCACAGCAGGGGGTTCTCACCCCTTGCCTGTCGCCCCTCGTTGCTCGCCAGTAGCTCAACAGCATTTCACAAACAGAAGCACAGCGGTGTCCTTGTTTGTCTGATAACTAAGAGAGCTGTGGACGGATGTTATATTTCATTCTAATTATTTAAAAAAATACCAGTGTGAGTTTCACTGTAGAGCAACTGCAATAAACATGTTTCAGTTCAGGCTTATTTTCAGTGTCAGAATCAGCAACTTGAACCGACTGGATTACCTGAGCCATATCGCCCCCTGCGCTTCCTGTAGTGTATTACAGTCTGTCAGAGTGACTGTGTGGATCATATGAACATTATAGAGCTTTTTAAATGAAACAGTAGAAGCCGTATCGCCCCCTACGCTTCCTGTAGTGTATTACAGTCTGTCAGAGCGACTGTGTGGATCATATGAACATTATAGAGCTTTTTAAATGAAACAGTAGAAGCCGTATCGCCCCCTACGCTTCCTGTAGTGTATTACAGTCTGTCAGAGCGACTGTGTGGATCATATGAACATTATAGAGCTTTTTAAATGAAACAGTAGAAGCCGTATCGCCCCCTACGCTTCCCGTAGTGTATTACAGTCTGTCAGAGCGACTGTGTGGATCATATGAACATTATAGAGCTTTTTAAATGAAACAGTAGAAGCCGTATCGCCCCCTACGCTTCCCGTAGTGTATTACAGTCTGTCAGAGCGACTGTGTGGATCATATGAACATTATAGAGCTTTTTAAATGAAACAGTAGAAGCCGTATCGCCCCCTACGCTTCCTGTAGTGTATTACAGTCTGTCAGAGCGACTGTGTGGATCATATGAACATTATAGAGCTTTTTAAATGAAACAGTAGAAGCCGTATCGCCCCCTACGCTTCCTGTAGTGTATTACAGTCTGTCAGAGCGACTGTGTGGATCATATGAACATTATAGAGCTTTTTAAATGAAACAGTAGAAGCCGTATCGCCCCCTACGCTTCCTGTAGTGTATTACAGTCTGTCAGAGCGACTGTGTGGATCATATGAACATTATAGAGCTTTTTAAATGAAACAGTAGAAGCCGTATCGCCCCCTACGCTTCCTGTAGTGTATTACAGTCTGTCAGAGCGACTGTGTGGATCATATGAACATTATAGAGCTTTTTAAATGAAACAGTAGAAGCCGTATCGCCCCCTACGCTTCCTGTAGTGTATTACAGTCTGTCAGAGCGACTGTGTGGATCATATGAACATTATAGAGCTTTTTAAATGAAACAGTAGAAGCCGTATCGCCCCCTACGCTTCCTGTAGTGTATTACAGTCTGTCAGAGCGACTGTGTGGATCATATGAACATTATAGAGCTTTTTAAATGAAACAGTAGAAGCCGTATCGCCCCCTACGCTTCCTGTAGTGTATTACAGTCTGTCAGAGCGACTGTGTGGATCATATGAACATTATAGAGCTTTTTAAATGAAACAGTAGAAGCCGTATCGCCCCCTACGCTTCCTGTAGTGTATTACAGTCTGTCAGAGCGACTGTGTGGATCATATGAACATTATAGCGCTTTTTAAATGAAACAGTAGAAGCCGTATCGCCCCCTACGCTTCCTGTAGTGTATTACAGTCTGTCAGAGCGACTGTGTGGATCATATGAACATTATAGAGCTTTTTAAATGAAACAGTAGAAGCCGTATCGCCCCCTACGCTTCCTGTAGTGTATTACAGTCTGTCAGAGCGACTGTGTGGATCATATGAACATTATAGAGCTTTTTAAATGAAACAGTAGAAGCCGTATCGCCCCCTACGCTTCCTGTAGTGTATTACAGTTTGTCAGTAGTGTTACCTGAGGCATGGTGAATATGTCCACATTGTTGCCCAGATCAATCCAGGCCAGACAAGAGAAGGTCTTTGGGTTCTTCAGCGCTTCAGTCAGATCCTTCATGATGGCGATGGTCAGGCGGTTACCGTTGAGAGCCAGCGTGGTGAGTTTCGGTAAGGCACTCAGGAGTGGCAGCAGAAGCCGCAGCCCTTCGTCCCGGAGCTCGGTGAAACTCAGGTCCACTGAGATCACAGCACCACCACTGGTCTGGAGGTAATACGCCACGTGTCGTATGTCGCGCGTCGACAACGGGATGCCAGAGAGATCCACAGAGTCGCTGCACAGTTTCTTCTGAAGGGTCGTTTTAAGACTGAAAGGGGGAAAGAGATCGTTATAAGCTGGGATAGTCTATGAAGAAGCTAGCAGTGGAACAGTTGGGACGCTGTGCGAAATATAATGAAAATAAAATGCACTAACATACAAACAATGTATAAACAAGTGCTGGAAACAGGGAGGTACTTGAAGCTACATTCTCATTACATAATCTGATTTTTTTGCATTAATGTGAACAGATCTGGTGTTTATCGAGCTGTGTGAACACGCAAATCTTAACTGAGCCACTTTCACACATGGTTACATCGGCTTTAACGAGAACCATTACATTCCTATCGGAAAGTTTCAGTCCGTTCTGCATGTGCGTCGCGTCACAGTGAGAGTTTATACCGTTCAACACGGCGGAGCAGAAACTGGTCTGCAGAGGAGACGAAGTTCATGCTCTGATCTTTAAAAGACGGCGGTGGGACGGACGTCCAGCTTATGCGTCTCAGAGCACGACGTCTTCCTCTCGGCCTTCTTTAATAAGGACGTCTGAAGGACGTTTTCCTGAGTCTGACGTCATTTTAAAGCAGTTAGAAACACAATCACTGCTCACTGCTGCTCATCTCACTCTGACTGGACCTCACGGGATGCTTGCTGTCATGGTAACGTCTACTCTGAGTGGTTCTCTACACATAATTTTGGATCTGATTACTTGTAATGAGCATGTAATCAAAGATGTTGATCAGATTGTTGAGCAGAGTGAGAATAAACACCTCAGTCTGAATCTGTAGTCAGAATGTGTTCAATCAAGCTTAAAGAAAATCTCTGCATGTAAATAAACACTGACAGTGTTGTGCTCCAAAATTCAGCAGTTATTTCAAATCTAAATGACAGGAAACTGTTATTCGATGTTTGTTAAATTTTCAAGTTTAAAAAGGAAATTGAATGTCAGACACACTGGACTTTCACAGGATCCCTCTGAGCAGGTGTTAGCAGCGTGTTAGCAGTTATTGCTAACACAGATGAGGGTTATTTCTGGCTCTATTGTGAAGTGTCCTTGCGGGCAGGGAATTGGGTGCCATTGTCACTTTTGCTGTGTGCGTTTCCAATTTTGGGGGTGAGGTGTCCATAATGAGAGCAGCAGATCCACCAAAACATCCCCCACACACCAACCAATTATCTCCCCAAACTGCTCACAAAAACATCATCACTGCTGAGCACAAAGGAGAAAAGGCTGTGAAAGAGGGACAGAAGAAATAACCACTACGTCACATATACACCCCAAAAAGAATCATCTGCTTCCAGTCTAGCTGAAAATCGGCCCTTGGTTACGTGCTTAAAGTCATGATTACCTGAAAAGTGCAGGATTACTCGACCCTCTGGGTTCCAAGTGTTCTTGCCCTCATTTTTTTCAGAGTAGCTGAAGAGCTGCGACTAAGAATAACAACCATGTACAACCTCTAGCACTGGTTTCTCCAAGTGTTCTGCTAAGAAGAAGCTAAAGAAAGTGAGGGTTTCATCTTAAAATTAAAAGTAGCACTATTCTGGAAAGAGCCTGTATCCTACAAACTTTAATCCCAATGTTACAACAGTAGGTGAAATGAAAAAATAAAGGAATAGTTTGACCTTAATCCACTTAAAACAGCACAAAGACAAGATATTTAATCTTTTTACTTTTCAACGTCATTGTTTTTTGTAAATATTCTCTCATTGTGAAATACAGTGGGGTAGAAAAGTATTTGGTCAGCTGCTGATTGTGCAAGTTCTTCTACTTAGAAAGATGAGAGAGCTCTGTAATTTTCATCATAGGTTCACTTCAACTATGAGAGACAAAATGAGAAAAAAAAAATCCAGGAAATCACATTGGAGGATTTCTAAAGAATTTATTTGTAAATTATGGTGGAAAATAAGTATTTGGTCAATAACAAAAGTTCATCTCAATACTTTGTACCATAACCTTTGTTGGCAATGACAGAGGTCAGATGTTTCCTGCAAGTCTTCACCAGGTTTGCACTGTAGCTGGTATGTTGGCCCATTCCTCCTGCAGATCTACTCTAGAGCAGTGATGTTTTGGGGCTGTCAACACGGACTTTCAACTCCCTCCACAAATTTTCTGTGGGGTTGAGGTCTGGACACTGGCTAGGCCACTCCAGGACCTTGAAATGCTTTTTACGGAGCCACTCCTTTGTTGTCCAAGCGGTGTGTTTTGGATCACTGTCCTGTTGGAAGGCCCAGCCACGTTCCATCTTCAATGTTCTCACTGATGGAAGGAGGTTTTGGCTTAAAATCTCACGATACACGGCCCCGTTCATTCTTCCCTTAACACGGATCAGTCGTCCTGTCCCCTTTGCAGAAAAACAGCCCCAAAGCCTGATGTTTCCACCTCCATGCTTCACAGCAGGTATGGATGCAACTCAGCGTTCTTCTTCCTCCAAACACGACAAGTTGAGTTTTTACCAAAAAGTTCTATTTTGGTTTCATCTGACCACATGACATTCTCCCAGTCCTCTTCTGGATCATCCATATGCTCTCTGGCAAACTTCAGACGGGCCTGGACGTGTACTGGCGTAAGCAGGGGGACACGCCTGGCACTGCAGGATCTGAGTCCCTCTCGGCATCGTGTGTTACTGAGGGTAGCCTTTGTTACTTTGGTCCCAGCTCTCTGCAGGTCATTCATCAGGTCCCTCCGTGTAGTTCTGGGATTTTTGCCCACCGTTCTCATGATCATGTTGACCCCACGGGATGAGATCTTGCGTGGACCCCTGATCGAGGGAGATTATCAGTGGTCTTGTATGTCTTCCAGTTTCTTCCAGTTGCTCCCACAGTTGATTTATTCACACCAACCTGTTTGCCTATTGTAGAGTCACTCTTCCCAGCCTGGTGCAGGGCTACAATTTTCTTCCTGGTGTCCTTCGACAGCTCTTTGGTCTTGGCCATGGTTAAGTTTGGAGTCTGACTGTTTGAGGTTGTGGACAGGTGACTTTTATACAGATAATGAGGTCAAACAGGTGCCATTAATACAGGTAACGAGAAGAAGTTGTTACAGGTCTGTGAGAGCCAGAAATCTTGCTTGTTTTTGGGTGACCAAATATTTATTTTCCACCATAATTTACAAATAAATTCTTTAAAAATCCTACAATGTGATTTCCTGGATTTTTTTTCTCATATTGTCTCTCATAGTTGAAGTGTAGCTATGATCCAGACCTCTCATCTTTCTCAGTAGGAGAACTTGCACTGAACAGTGAACAGTGGCTGACTAAATACTTTTTGCCCCACTGTAGATGCCACAACAAGCTCCACAAAAAGTGAAGATCAGGGAAATTTAGGATTAGAAACTTCGTTAAATTGTTGAAAACTCTAGAAAGAGTGATGGAATCACGCTTGGGTACAAAAGGCGCATCCAAGAACGTCCAAGAAATTCAAGACCAATGCTCACCACCTTCTCACTGTAATATTATTAAAAGTTTCAGGGAATCTAGAGAGATTTCTGCATAAAGGACAAGACAGAAAATTACAACTGAATGACCTTGGACCTTGACCTTGTTACCAGTGTAAAGTTCTAAATCTAGTGTCTGTCATGGTGGGGGGGGGCGGGGTGGTTGGTGGGTAATCTGCGAAAGCCTCATTAACGAAGATATCTACACATTTGCTGCCTTCTAGGCTCCTTTTTGACAACACCAACAAACATCTGCAAGTTTTACAACCACAGCTGCCAAGTCCACTCATTATCAGCAACTATGGGCTTATTTTTCTGTAAATTCGCAACTGACAAATATTGGTAGCTGCACGTTGCATGGACTTGCGTATATGAGCTCGGTTCCTGATCCTGTCTCTATCCACTAAAACAGCCAAACTGCTAGTGTGTCCTGTTCCACATTCAGTCCACAACCCTGTTCCCTCCTCCCCTTCCCCATACAAATCAAAACAAATCCAAATCACGCCATTAATGGACCATCAACAGTGGAGCTCCTTCAGCTAGTTTGTTAACAATGGCAGGGAAAATGTGGAGAAAGCAGAGAGAGGGAGAACGAGAGCGGATTAAACGACTGGATTTGGCCTCAACTGGGGACAATATGCAGATTCTGTACACTCGTCAAAAAGATGGTCATTCTTTAGTAAAAAACGGTTCTATACAGAACCATGAACACTCAAAGGCCCGTTTGCCGGATTAAAGAGTTCTATGCACATCTGTGTCCTTTTGGGTGCTATATAGAACCCTTGTCAAAACTATATACAGCACATTGTCCATCAAACTAAAGAACCATGTCAACATGCAAGGAACCCTTTCATCATGCAAAATGTTCTTTGAGTGTTCATGGTTCCATATAGAACCAGGTTCTTTGCGAAAGAACCCTTGAAGGACCTTCTTCTTTCTTGGCCACTTGGATCTTTTTATATATATATAGTTGTTTGATTTCACATATTTCACTTACACTTCTGAGAAAAAATGGCTGTAGATGGTTCTCTATAGAACCTTTTCGGAAAGGGCTCCGAGCTTAACATTGTAACTACAGCAGAACCATTTTTGGTGCTATATAGAACCCCATACAGAACCATATACAACATTTTCCATCCATCTGAAGAACGCTTTCACACAAAGAACACTATAACTATGCAAAGGGTTCCTAGATGGTTCATGGAGTTATATAGAAGCATTTTCTTAAGTAAAGAACCCTTGAAGAACCCGTTTTTAGAAGTGTAAATGTGAAACACGTGAAATGGCCTTTCTTTTCACACATTCTGGTAGGTGAGTTTGCCTATTTTGGGCTTCTTGAAATTTTCTTTAGAGCCAAGTCGTTTCTCTTGGGCTTGTTTCCATAAACCTTTTTTATTTAGACCTGGCAACACTGTTTATAACAGCTTGGCTGTGTAATCAGAGCGTGCAGGTGCCACATTGACCTGCCGGTCTCCCACTGAAAACCACCACATGACCTCAGAACTTCAGCAGGAATGTGCTAAACCACCGCAGGTTGAATACGTGAATACGTGTAAAGGTACTTGTAGCTTTAAAACTGGTTGATTTTACAGATTAGTTTACATTTTTGGACTAAATGTTCGGGTATTTACATACGACATCGCTCTTATTTCAAAACGGGGGGGTAAGCTTGCACCTGTGAGTCTGTGAATCAGAGACGTTTGCTCAGGCGTCTCCTCACATGTAATGCAGATGTGAGCAGTAGGGAGCAGTGTTCACACCAAAATGCACAGAAAACAGACATTTTGAAGAACAGTCATTTGTAACCTCGCTCCTCTTCTGCCAGCCGATCCTTGATCGACTCTGTTTTGATTTTGTGAGCTCTGCCTCGCCTCGAGTCTCATCCCAAAACTACCAGACAGCCAGACAGCATCTGCTTGACATGCAGCTCCACAGATTTGCAGAGGCGTAGCTGAGATTTCGGGGGTTTGTGATCCTCTACGAGCTACTCTTACCAATGAACTCCTCTGGGTTCCAACACACATCTCCTTAATCATAAACACTGGAGCTCCTCAGGTTTGAGCTCTCTTCTCCAGGACTTAGTCATTCTCCACTCAGCCAAGCAGCTCTGAGTCGGTGTGAGACGACGGCAGCCTTTTGGCCAGAACTGATGGCCTAATTTGATGTTGTTGATGTTTCCAGCTGCGTCTGAAACCACCGCCGCCTTGGCCGGGCTCTCGTTCTGATGGTCTACGGTACTGCTGTCGGTTTCTGATTTGATTGATACCACTAATAGAAACCCATCGCATAATCGCGTCTCTACTTCTAATGTTTTTCTTAGTTTTCTTAATGTCAAATTATGAAAGAACACAAAAACAAAAAATCCACAGAATGCAAAAAAACGTAACGGTTCTTTTTAAAGAAAATGCTTCTGTGTAGAACCACGAACACTCAAAGAACCATCTGCACGCTGAAAGGGTTCTTCCAAACATTAACTGATTCTTTAGATTGATGGAGTAGATGGTTTTATACAGAACCTTTGGAAAAGTGTTCTACATAGCAGTAAAAAGGGTTCTATTATTGTTGTTTTCCATTTTTGGTACTATATAGAACGCTTTTCGGGAAAGGTGTAAGATGGAACCATGTACAACTCATTCTCCATCAGTCTGAAGAATCATTTCACCATGTAAAGAACCATTTAAGCATGTAAAAGGTTCTTTGAGCGTTCATGACTCTATATAGAACCATTTTCTTTACTAAGGAACTGTTGAAGAACCATTTTTCATCTAGATTGAAAGTTCAGAATCTGCACTTTTCACAAACTTTCACCACTCATTGGTAACAATTGCAACACTTCGCTGTAGGTTACTGATCATAAGGCTTTATGACACCTACATAAGCTTATCATGACAACTGACATAACTCTAAATAAATGTTTATAAACGCTTATTCCAACAGGCGTAATTTGCTATAAGGGTTACATTGGCTGGTTAGCTGAAGTAGTCTTTATGGCAGATAATGCATACAGGAATAAGCAATTACAAACAGTTATGTAGGGTTATGTCAGCTGTCATGACAAGCTTATACAGATGGTATGTAGCCTCACGAACAGCACCCTTCAGTAACGTGTTACTTCTTCTTTCGGCTGCTCCCTTTAGGGGTCGCCACAGCGGATCATCTGGCTCCATCTTGCCCTATCCACTTCCTCCTCTACTTTCACACCAACCATCTCCACGTCCACCTTCACTACATCCATAAACCTTCTCTGAGGTCTACCTCTTCTCCTTCTGTCCGAACATTCTTTGCCCAATATATCCACTATTCCTCCTCAACACATGTTCAAACCATCTCAACCTGGCCTCTCTGGCTTTATCTCCAAACTGCTCCACCTTCACCGTCCCTCTGATCTGCTCATTTCTAATCTTGTCCATCCTTGTCACTCCCAACGAAAATCTCAGCATCTTCATCTCCACCACCTCCAGCTCAGCCAGCGTCAAATAAAAGCTGGATAATGATGTTGGGTCTATATGAGGGCGGAGCAGGTTAGCACAGAGAGCTGTCAATCAAGCTGCTCATGAGCCACGCCCACACAGTCCTCAGAAAAGTGTCCAAAGCCGTGTTTTTAGCAGATTTACATCTGATATTTTTCATTTCTACTTGGCTGGATGTTTAATGTGACACTCACGTTTGAAGGTTCACCAAACGTTTTTAACACTTTACTCCCTGTTTAGGTGAAACGAAAAACCGGTGTAAGAAGCTGCCAGATGAGGTTTCGGCCTCGTGTAGCACCGTACTTCATTTCCACTGACAGTCCTGGTGAACATTGCACTAATTCTGCTGCGTCACTCACCACTCAGCTCGTCTCGCAGCTGAAATTGCTCATTCCAGCAGCGTGGCTTTCACCCAAACACTGTCCCTGCCCCATCCCTCCATCTCTCCCTTTTTCTCTCTCTCTCTGTTTATTACAACATGAGTCCCATTATCAGGATCAATTTCTCCATCTCTCCATCTCACACAGACCCACTCAGTCTCACAGCTCTACAGGACGCATTATAAACTGCTGGACTCTGCTGTCTAAAGGTGACATCATTCAGCAGCTCAGAGTAAATCAACACCACTAATGCATGGCTCTAAAAAAATGAGGCGATAATTGAGCTCCTCCAAAGTAAAACCACACATTAACCATTCCACCATTTTTCTGGATCAGTTGCTTTGCTTTCTGTTTTATTTTGTACAATCTTTTGCACTAAGAAGTCAAACTAATCTCGATTCAAGCTACAGAAGATCAGAGGGAGAGTGTGGTCATGAAATAACAATTGGTGTCCGTAGATCCTCACAGCCGTGATGTTATTGGTGATAACTCCCTCCTCGAGTGCTCTACTGCTTTAATACAGCAGTTGAATAAATACAGTAAGAAATGAATAAACTGGCCGTGAACGCGGCGTTTAATATGTTTTAATGTTCAGTTCCTTCCTCCTAATTAGAGCTCCTTAACGAGCATCACAGAGTAACGAGCTCCGCCCACTCGCTGCTCAGCCGGCAGTTCGTTCTCCAGCTCCTTACACTAAATTCCCAAACTGTCGTCACCACTGAGCAGCTTTTCAGTCGGAAGCTGTGACAGAAGAACAGCTGAACAACCTGGAATCAGCCAGAAATGAACCCAACACCATTCGCCAGACGTGTCTGATCTTCAGAGTCGGACCAAATCAGACTGAGCCATAAAACTGACCCAATATCAGGTTCAGCTCAGTTTGGTCAGTTTCTCCAGATCAGTATTAATGTTGTTTTGTTCCAGCCGGTCTGTAAAGCTTCTTACAGCCCGTTTAGTTTGGCGAATGGTTGTCGGTCAAATGTTATCTTAAGTGTCCATTTTCAGTTTGTGGCAAAGAAAGAAGTAGAAACGTTCAAATGTCTAGAGCGTCTCCTACAGCTGTCAAGAGTCGTTGCTTAGCAGGGGCGTTTCGGCGGAGTGAAAAACGTGATGTTATGACGAAATAACAGCAGTTAGAACGCTTCTCAACCAATCAGCTCGCATGGCCGGAACTACCTGTTGTATAATTACTCTTTATTTTAAATACAGGGAATCAAACAAACAAAGCCAGACCATGTTTATATTATTTTTGCAAAAAATGTATTGCAAGGCCTCACCAACTCTCTCCAGGCACAAACATGTTCTTTCATATCAGTAACAGTCTGAAAACCTGACGCCCGTCATGACTGGTCCCTCCCAGTCCTGTCCATGTGTTTGTGTTGTTTTGGTTTTGTAGTCCAGCCCCCTTGTTCCCACCTGTGTCTTGTGATCCCTTGTTGGCCTTTGTCTTGATTGGTCTTTGTCTGAACTGTCTGGATTGTTGGATGTATTGTGTTCTCGTGCAGTTTGGAGTTTGATTCAGTGTTCATTTCGTCATGTCTGTCCCTCCTGCTCTCCGTGTTGGATGTTTGAACCGGGACTGTCTAGACTATGACCCTGGATTTGCCCTTGATAAACATCGCTTACCTCAGCACATGCGTCCGCCTCCTCGCTCCCAACCGTTACCACGCTGAGGATGTTCTAACATGAACACTGAACTCTAGGCTGCTTTCTATACAGGCATGACACAGTGTGGTAGGAATTTTGGGCCCCCTGAAATCTTTATGCAGGAAAACCTCAGAGGCCCCCTGCCTCACCTCATTTCCAAGAGCAGGACCTTTCACAACATTTTCATAACTAAATATTCCCACTCTTACTCCACAGGCAGCAAGCTGTGGATATTACTCCTCAGCATCATTTCATTCACTGTTAGAAATGAAGGTTCTGTGCAGGTACAATTTTCATTCATCAAGGTACAAAAAGTGTAAACGTTCCCTCAAAGGATCTACAGTGGTTCTAAGGTCTGACTGTGAAGCTTAAATCAGGTTCTCCAGGTGAAAAGTTGGTATTTATTCCTTTTCATAATCGAATGTTTTAAAACAGAGCAGTAGAGTAAAATCCAGGAGGGGAGGCGGGGCGTGTGGAGTCAGTACAGCTTGGAAAAGGTTGGAAAAGTTCTCAAGGTTTCTTCCTCCTGCTCTTAGGGAGATTTTCCTTGCCACTGTCGCCACTCATGGGGGCTCAGACCTGGATCTTTCTGTCAAGCTGCTTTGTAACAACACCTGTTGTAAAAGCACCATATAAATAAACTTTGACTTGATAAGAACTTCACTCTGACCAGCAGAAACTCAGTTAACCGTCATGCAAACTTCAATATGGTAATATGAACCAAAACCTCTCAGGACGTGGATGTGGATTATAGTCATCTTCTTGCTGTGCGCCGTCCCTGCAGCGGCAGCAGGTGTCACGGCTCCTTTGTCTACGGAGCCCAGATTCAATTTCTCTTCCAAATATAACTCCCGCTGCGTCGTCCCAGGCCTGCGTTACATACAGACGTTTGACAGTCCGATTCTGACCTGCAGCCCAGCACGGCAGCTGCGTCTCTGAGCGCCGTGACATTTCTGTCATCTCTGAGCTTGACAGGCAGCTTTGAAGCAGCTTTAGCACCAGCTCAGATCAAAAAGTCATCAACTCTGCAAGACGCTTTGTACAGTTTCTTATCCGAATTTCCCTTAATAAAGCGCAAGTGCTGCATCTTCTGAAAACAGTAGGCTGTGTTTAAGCACGGCGCAGCTGGTAACAGCGTAAAGCTGAGAAATTCAGAAAGAGAAGATGGACTTTCAGGCTTCCAAGCTGGTTATTTGTCTTATTTGTGATCAGGTGTCATGATGAATTACAGTCACTCTCGGCTCGTCTCACGTCTCCTGGCAACCAGTGAGTACATGTGTCATCCATTTTCTTCTTGTCAACTTCTTTCCAATCACAGAAGGATGAGGACTCGTCTAGAAATGCAGTGCTGCACACACTCGTCACAGAAGTGAAGCACATGGTTGCAGTTGGTATTAATTGTATTCCAGATATTTTTACCGTTTCGACTGGTTCATTTATCCTAAACGGATTGAAAATCTTGGATAAAGTTTGTAAAGGACAGCTGTTTTTTTCAAAAGGTGTAAAAACTGAAAAACAGTTACAGAATCACAATGAAGTGGAATTGGAAATCTTTCAGATTAGGGTTGCAACTAACAATTATTTATAGGGTCATATCACCCCCTGCGCTTCCTGTAGTGTATTACAGTCTGTCAGAGCGACTGTGTGGATCATATGAACATTATAGAGCTTTTTAAATGAAACAGTAGAAGCCGTATCGCCCCCTGCGCTTCCTGTAGTGTATTACAGTCTGTCAGAGCGACTGTGTGGATCATATGAACATTATAGAGCTTTTTAAATGAAACAGTAGAAGCCGTATCGCCCCCTGCGCTTCCTGTAGTGTATTACAGTCTGTCAGAGCGACTGTGTGGATCATATGAACATTATAGAGCTTTTTAAATGAAACAGTAGAAGCCGTATCGCCCCCTACGCTTCCTGTAGTGTATTACTGTCTGTCAGAGCGACTGTGTGGATCATATGAACATTATAGAGCTTTTTAAATGAAACAGTACAAGTCGTATCGCCCCCTACGCTTCCTGTAGTGTATTACAGTCTGTCAGAGCGACTGTGTGGATCATATGAACATTATAGAGCTTTTTAAATGAAACAGTAGAAGCCGTATCGCCCCCTACGCTTCCTGTAGTGTATTACAGTCTGTCAGAGCGACTGTGTGGATCATATGAACATTATAGAGCTTTTTAAATGAAACAGTAGAAGCCGTATCGCCCCCTACGCTTCCTGTAGTGTATTACAGTCTGTCAGAGCGACTGTGTGGATCATATGAACATTATAGAGCTTTTTAAATGAAACAGTAGAAGCCGTATCGCCCCCTACGCTTCCTGTAGTGTATTACAGTCTGTCAGAGCGACTGTGTGGATCATATGAACATTATAGAGCTTTTTAAATGAAACAGTAGAAGCCGTATCGCCCCCTACGCTTCCTGTAGTGTATTACAGTCTGTCAGAGCGACTGTGTGGATCATATGAACATTATAGAGCTTTTTAAATGAAACAGTAGAAGCCGTATCGCCCCCTACGCTTCCTGTAGTGTATTACAGTCTGTCAGAGCGACTGTGTGGATCATATGAACATTATAGAGCTTTTTAAATGAAACAGTAGAAGCCGTATCGCCCCCTACGCTTCCTGTAGTGTATTACAGTCTGTCAGAGCGACTGTGTGGATCATATGAACATTATAGAGCTTTTTAAATGAAACAGTAGAAGCCGTATCGCCCCCTACGCTTCCTGTAGTGTATTACAGTCTGTCAGAGCGACTGTGTGGATCATATGAACATTATAGAGCTTTTTAAATGAAACAGTAGAAGCCGTATCGCCCCCTACGCTTCCTGTAGTGTATTACAGTCTGTCAGAGCGACTGTGTGGATCATATGAACATTATAGAGCTTTTTAAATGAAACAGTAGAAGCCGTATCGCCCCCTACGCTTCCTGTAGTGTATTACAGTCTGTCAGAGCGACTGTGTGGATCATATGAACATTATAGAGCTTTTTAAATGAAACAGTAGAAGCCGTATCGCCCCCTACGCTTCCTGTAGTGTATTACAGTCTGTCAGAGCGACTGTGTGGATCATATGAACATTATAGAGCTTTTTAAATGAAACAGTAGAAGCCGTATCGCCCCCTACGCTTCCTGTAGTGTATTACAGTCTGTCAGAGCGACTGTGTGGATCATATGAACATTATAGAGCTTTTTAAATGAAACAGTAGAAGCCGTATCGCCCCCTACGCTTCCTGTAGTGTATTACAGTCTGTCAGAGCGACTGTGTGGATCATATGAACATTATAGAGCTTTTTAAATGAAACAGTAGAAGCCATATCGCCCCCTACGCTTCCTGTAGTGTATTACAGTCTGTCAGAGCGACTGTGTGGATCATATGAACATTATAGAGCTTTTTAAATGAAACAGTAGAAGCCGTATCGCCCCCTACGCTTCCTGTAGTGTATTACAGTCTGTCAGAGCGACTGTGTGGATCATATGAACATTATAGAGCTTTTTAAATGAAACAGTAGAAGCCGTATCGCCCCCTACGCTTCCTGTAGTGTATTACAGTCTGTCAGAGTGACTGTGTGGATCATATGAACATTATAGAGCTTTTTAAATGAAACAGTAGAAGCTGTATCGCCCCCTACGCTTCCTGTAGTGTATTAGGAGGCTGCGTCCTGTTCAGTGGCTCCTCACTCTTTAGTATGAGTGCTGTAAGGGGGGAGTGTTATCAGGGATGCAGAGACAGCAGTAGGGCGTGGGAGGGGGCACGACCCCGGCTGGTGGCCTGTTATTAATAAGAGATGTTGGCTAGCGTTTCCGTGGCCGCTTCGGGCCGGTCCGTCCCTCGGCCTCCCTGCGGAGCGTCTGCTCCGGCCTCCATACCGTTTTGTTTTTGCAAGCTCATAAATGATGCAAAATCCCTCCATTATTAATTCCAGCCCTCAGAGACTCTCATACTCTCCGCCCCTGTCTGTCCCGGTGTCTCTCCACCACTGCTCCTCTCTCTCTTTTACTCTGTGCTTCGTACTCCTTTACCCTCCGTCCTCCCGTCTCACTCAACTCGCTCTCCTTCTCTCACTCCTTTACCCTCCGTCCTCCCGTCTCACTCAACTCGCTCTCCTTCTCTCACTCCTTTACTCTCCGTCCTCCTATCTCTCTCTTCAACTCTCTCATTGTCTCAGGTTCATTGTCTCCATCACTCTCTCCCTCTTTTCTCCCTGATGGTGGCAGGAGTTTCAGTGTAAGAGCTCCAGTTTGGAGCTCAGTCTGATAAAGTCTTTAGTCTCTAAAATACGACTCGTAAACCCTCCTTTTCATTGAACGCCAGGGGTTGGCAAACCAAATGTGAAGAAGAGCCATTTTGCCCTTTCAACAAAAATCAAACCACCTTGGGAGCCACAGTTTACCATCTCGGCTGTAAACGTGTCTCCGTATTTGCTGATGCGCTAGTAAAGTCTAAGTAATATAAACAAAAACACAGACGTCGGCTTTAAGCTTCAGCTCGGCTATAGCTGCTTTTCTCGCATCTCCATCAGGAAACTTTTCATCAATGTCTCCAGAGTTAAAAATGGCAACAGCATACAAGCTTCATATGGAAATGAGCATGGATTCTTTTGGCCTTCTGGTGTACAGCTATAAGAAAGGAAAGGAAAGAACAGAGAAAAGAGAAGAAGCCCGTTTGTCTGTCTAAACTGGAGCTGGGAGCCGTGCCCTCGGCTTCGCCGCTCATGAGAGCAGCAGAGTAATCGCTGCCTTTAGAGCAGGAACACAGGAGGCTCTCTGGAGACCCAAACAGAGGTCAGCGGAGACGACAGCCTCCTGTGGACAATCTAGCTCTTGCCATGATCCCGCGAATGCATACTCTGCCTTTCAAAAGTTTGGAGACACTTTATTCCATTGTATATCATCCCTGTACAGCCCTAACAGAGGCAGTGAAGATAGGAGTGCCTTCTACTGCTATAAACCCTTTACTTCCTACATGTTATACGCTGTTTCATGGCTGTTCAATACGGGTGTGACGGTACATGTATTCATCCCGAACCGTCACGGTACGGACGTTACGAGCAGTCATATGGAAAACATGCGGTATGTGCATAGATTGATGAGCCTAATGCAGAGCCGAATTTCACAATTGCAATTTTCACCCACAAACCTCAAGCTGTAAACCATCGTCTGCAGCCAGAGCTGATTATCTGGTCTATCGAGGGTTCATAACAACAGCAGCGTCAGAACTCCTCACACCCGATCAGCTGTGAGGCTGAGTTTGAGGTGAACCGTGAGGGAGAGGTGAGAAAGTCCCTTTTTACAAGAAAAGGAGGTGCGTAAATGCTCGGTAAACAAGTTCCACTGTTGCCTCACAGACAGTTACTAACTTCAGAAATACAGGCGTTCGCATCACTTCAGCCACCACAGCAAGGTGAGCCACGACTGGAGAGCCAAGACTGAAATTCGACAATGCACCCAGAACTGTCAGAGAACAAACACACAACAATGCGGGAGTCTAAACTAAATCAAGGACATAAATGCTTCATGGAAAAATTCCTTCACAGCTCCCAGAGCACAGTAACGTTACCCAACTTAGCGAGAAATCAATGGAGGTGAAAATAACTATAACCAAAATGCTGGATCGGCCATATTAGCTGGAGATATTGAAACAGCTCGCTAACAATTAACTAGCTGGCAAAAAGCTAAACACACACCCACCAGCAGGGGGGGCGCTGAGTCGTCATGGTCTGTATCGCCACTGTGGACATGTCACACAAAACACCGGCTCTGGTCCACTGAATGAACATCTCCCCACCGAGCTTGCACTCTCTCAGATACCGACAGCTTTAGAGGGATAAAAAGGAAAACCGTTCCACTGAAAGCGGCTGCAGCCGCAACTTTAAACCCCAAACCACACATTAACATTAGTCAGCAGTCCTGTGATGCTGGCACAGAGATTCTTTTCCTCTATATGACAAAGTTTATTCCTTCATTAGCTGCACAAACTCCGATTCCTCTGGTCATCGTCAGCTGGCAAACCACTGCACCCGAGATATGGTTGTTTTCTCTTTAAACTCAAGCACTTGAGCAGCTGTACATGCTCAACTCCTCATCGCCGATACTGTTGCTGCTTTAGAGCAAGTAGTGTTACCCTGCAGTGACGACTTCAGCAGAGAACGTACGGAAATGTGAAAAGGGCCTCTTCTGCACAAAGTTTTACAGGTTTTTCCGTTTTTTTCTGCTCCAAACTACAAAATCACACAGATTAATTAACATTTCCCCATCGAGTATTAAGAAACCAATACAGACTGCAGCAGATAAAGTGACCTTATGGGGGCGCTATACGAAACTTAGTGGAACAAACTATAACTGGCGCTACTGTCTGTTCAAAATAAATAAGCTTTACTTCATGTATTTGGGTGTTTTTGTTGCTTTATGAATATTCTGCTGCTGTCGGAAGAAATCCTCGTATCTCCATTGTTTTTTGCCATAATTTGACCATTTTTTGCCTTTTAACACTGTGTAAATTTCACGAAGATCGGATCCGCAGAAACCGCCCTAAATTACTTAGAAGAAATTCTGGTTCCATCCCTTTTGGAGATGTGAGGTTTTTGTCAGGCAACATTTACATTTTACATTTACGGCATTTGGCTGACGCTCTTATCCAGAGCGACTTACAATTTGATCAGTTTACACAGGAAGGCCAAGGCAGTGTTAGGAGTCTTGCCCAAGGACTCTAATTGGTATAGTGTAGGGTGTTTACCCAGGTGGGGCACTGAACCCCAGTCTACAGCGTAGAAGGCAGAGGTGTTACCCACTACACTAACCAACCACCCAGGGATTTGCTTGTTTATTATGGTAAAACTAAAAAGTCACTTGGTTTGATCTGCACAGCAAAATAAACGCAACGTTATTTAAGGAGAGGAGCAGATTAAATGGCAGAAACAGCTTGTGTTTTGTGGGCATTGATGCTTGATATTTGTTATTGTGAATATTAAAAACAGGTTGAAAGAAAATTGTCCCCAAACTTTTGATAGGCATGTATGTTCTTAAGATGCGTATTTTTCATAGCTTAGAATTTACTGCACTCCGATGTTTCACCCTGTTGTTTAAGGTGTAAGGTTACGGTCTGGGGCGGTCTTTAGCCTCTGGTCAGGGGGACACGCTAAAGATGACGAGACATTTTCTCTGCTCCCATTGCCGTGGGAACGGTTGCTAACGCACATGCTCACAAGGGACCTGGTGGGCTCTGAAGCCTGGGACTCAAACATGCAATTCATAATGTGTTTTCCTGTTTTTAGCACTTTGTGAGGACTACATGCACCCATAGTGACACAAACAGCACCAGATATCTCCAGAAGTGAGGATATTTTGCTGCTTCTCGCAAGAAACCACGCCGTTTTCACCAATTACTGTTTTTTTTTTTTAATCTGAGAGACAAAAAAGCCTTTTGGTAGCGCTACAGTAACACGAGTGATTGGCAGCCCTCACAAAGACGGTAATACACATGTGTGTGGGCAGCCCTGCAGAAGCTAATCAGGGCTGAATTTCAGAGAGGTCTGAAGGACCGAGCGTAGAACCAGCTAATCAGAATTAAACCACACTGTCTGATTATGGAGGATCTGTGTTCTTACTCTCCGCATTAGTCATGCTGCCTTCAACACAGGCCGGTGATACTGTGTGCATATGAAAATCGTCCGATTGCGCCCCCTGGTCTAGTCATCGGTCACTGATGACTGATTATGGTGTGAGGGTACAGGCTGGTAGCTTTAAAGAGAGTTTCCACTGCTCACCAAGAAAGAAAGAGCGGTAAATAAGCGCTGCAGACTCCTTACGCTGGCCGACTGAGGATCACCTCACAGCTCCTTTCATGCCGTAATTTGTTTCAGCACAACTGCTTAAACCAGAGAATCAAAAATGCTTCCTGTGACCAAACCGCTCTGTCAGAAGCTTTGTTCTTGGTATGGTTTGGTAGTTCTTGATATGGTCTGGTCATATTTGGCATAGTTTGGTAGTTGTTGGTATGGTTTGGTAATTCTTGATATGGTTTAGTAGTTGTTGTTATGGTTTAGTAGTTCTTGATATGGTTTGGTAGTTGTTGGTATGGCTTGGTAGTTCTTGATATGGTTTGGTAGTTGTTGGTATGGTTTAGTAGTTCTTGATATGGTCTGGTCATATTTGGCATAGTTTGGTAGTTGTTGGTATGGTTTGGTAATTCTTGATATGGTTTGGTAGTTGTTGTTATGGTTTAGTAGTTCTTGATATGGTTTGGTAGTTGTTGGTATGGTTTGGTAGTTCTTGATATGGTTTGGTAGTTGTTGTTATGGTTTGGTAGTTCTTGATATGGTTTGGTAGTTGTTGGTATGGTTTGGTAGTTCTTGATATGGTTTGGTAGTTGTTGGTACGGTTTGGTAGTTCTTGATATGGTTTGGTAGTTGTTGGTACGGTTTGGTAGTTCTTGATATGGTTTGGTCATATTTGGCATAGTTTGGTAGTTGTTGGTACGGTTTGGTAGTTCTTGATATGGTTTGGTAGTTGTTGGTACGGTTTGGTAGTTGTTGGTACGGTTTGGTAGTTCTTGATATGGTTTGGTCATATTTGGCATAGTTTGGTAGTTGTTGGTATGGTTTGGTAGTTCTTGATATGGTCTGGTAGTTGTTGTTATGGTGTAGTAGTTCTTGATATTGTTTGCTAGTTCTTGATATGGTTTGGTAGTTGTTGGTATGGTTTAGTAGTTCTTGATATGGTTTGGTAGTTGTTGGTATGGTTTGGTAGTTCTTGATATGGTTTGGAAGTTGTCGGTATGTTTTGGTAGTTCTTAATATGATTTGGTCCTATTCGGTATAGTTTAGTAGTTGTTGGTATGATTTATTTATTCTTGGTTTAGTTTCATGGCTGTTGGTATGGTTTGGTTCTTGGATTTTTCTTGGTTGTTGTGGAGCTAAACTGCTGTAGCCTGAATAGGTAGGGCTAAACTGCTGTAGCCTGAACGGGTGGAGCTAAACTGCAGTAGGCTGAATGGGTGGGGCTAAATTGCTGTAGCCTGAATATTTGAATATATGTGTTGGTTTCTGTGACGTCATGAAGACAGAGAAATCAAACAAGAACAAGAACCATTCAGTATTATAGTGTCGAAATGTGCGCTAAAGCCAGAAAACCCAAGTTTTGTACTCAGTGAGTCAGAATCCTTTCTGAATGTCCAAGCAGACGGAAACGGGTAAAAAATTGTTCATCCAGCGAGCGCGAATGGGAATTCAGTCAGATAAACGGCAGAGGGAGGAGATAGCGGCTGGGAGAGATAACAGACTGGTGTGAAGGCGCTGGCATGGCCATGGCTGTTTTCTACCTGAGTGGATGCTTTCACACCTCTGATGAGTGTTCGCCTCAAACTCTCACCTTCCTGCAGGAGCAGCTGCTGATCCACCTGCAGACCAAACCTCAACACTCTGCACACACACACACACCATACTTACCTACCCGAGACGGTCATTTCAGCCCTTTTCACTGCAGTATGGGTTTAACAAAAACCACTGAGTAAAAAAACCTGGCATCCAGATTTAAAGCCTTTGAGGTGAATTTGCATGAAGATGCATATTTTACATTCCGCTCTCTAGGAGTGTCCTTCACATCGTGTGAAAACTTGAAGATGAACGGACCAATAGAGATGTTCCAAAATCACTTGGAATAAAGTCTCTTCACATTAACTTACATTAAAGGTGAGAGTGTTTTGTCCTCTGTGGTGAAGTTCCTATCTGTAGATACTTGTTTTTCTTTGGACAGTTACGATATATATAAATGTGTAAACCGCTGCTGTCGGAACAAAACCTCGTATCTCCAAAAGGAGGAAAAACATTTATAACTAAGTGCTTTAGAACTTTAAGCTCTTGGAGTTTTTCTATTGGTCCATTCATCACGAAATGAAAGGGCAGCTGGCATTTTCAAATTCTGTGAAAAATCCCAAACGACAAAAACGGAAATATGAGGTTTTGTTCCAACAGCAGTGATGTATCACTCCACTAACACTGGAAGAAAATGTTCTCTTCCCTGTACATCTTTTCTTCTCCACCTCTCTATTTGTCTTTCCTCCGGCGTTTTTAGCTGGGCTTTGTCAGAGCATGTCCGGCTCTCCCGCTGTGGAACACACACTGTCGGAACATTAATCACATTTGGTAATGGTATTATTGTATTAAGTGCAGGCTCCATCCACCCAGACCAAATCCCACAATGAGCTCAGCAGTCTGAGGAAGTCTCCACACGAGCTGCTGGGAAACCGATCCAAATTCATCAGAACAGAGGAGAGACACAGATCTGTGGTGGTGGTGGGTGGGGGGGGGTGGCTCATTTCCGTATGAAAAGAGCTGCATTACATTGATACGGAACATAACTGAACGAATATGCGCTCATTTCTTCAGGAAAGTAGTGAATATGAATAGATGTGAGATTATAGGCAGAGCTCACGCTGGGTGAAACGCACCATCAGTTGATTTAGTACCACCCTTGCATCCATGTGCATGGGCCATTTTAACAGAAACACTATTATACAGGGTGCTTCAAAAAGACTCATCCAATTTAAAAATGATTGATTTCACTGTAAATCGTCACAGATCAGTGCTGTGAGCTGTAAACGGTGTAAATGAGCATAAAGTTTATTATGTAATTCTACAAGGTCTCAGTCTGAACCTCCTCCAGCTGTACGGACGACATCAACACCACAGTCAAACTCATCCCAGACTGGACTGAGCGTGTCGGGCGTCGCTGCTCTCACGGCTCTTTCAGTGGGATTTCGGAGATCATCCAGTGCTGTGGAACCAGCGCCGAACGCTCTGAGCTGCTGGAGCTTCACTGCTGATGAAAATCCCGCTGCTCAGTTCTGACGGATTCACTCTGATTGACGTGGAGAACGCAGAACTTTATTTACCATCCAGAACCACCAAAGAATCTACACGAGTCTTCTGAGCTTATCTGGAATGCTGATGATGGAAAATAGTGGAAAATCTGGAATAATGAGTTTTCTTTGGGGACTATTTTGCATTTTGCCGCACAGCGCCCTGCAT
This sequence comes from Pygocentrus nattereri, assembly GCF_015220715.1. Lineage (NCBI taxonomy): Eukaryota > Metazoa > Chordata > Actinopteri > Characiformes > Serrasalmidae > Pygocentrus > Pygocentrus nattereri. The sequence goes on along the minus strand of NC_051239.1, from coordinate 2,297,719 downwards.
GTCTCCCTCCACCATGAATGGAATTGGAGTTCTCTAAACTCTCATAAAACAGCGTCTCAGTCATCAGGCAGTGAATTCAGAACCAGTTCATGTAGGAACTTTCTGTGAGGAGCTTTTAGAGGTATATTCTCTCTCTCTCTCTCTCTCTCTCTCTCTCTCTCTCTCTCTCTCTCTCTCTCTCTCTCTCTCTCTCTCTCTCTCTCTCTCTCTCTCTCTCTCTCTCTCTCTCTCTCTCTCTCTCTCTCTCTCTCTCTCTCTCTCTCTCTCTCTCTCTCTCGTTCATGGAACAGGCTCCAGCCTGCAGATTCTCTCAGCGCCACTCTCAGAGCCCTGGAGTGAACCCAACACAAACACAGAGCACAGAACACCAGAGTTTTGACTCAACACACCACACAATCACACGCAAAGTCCCCAGTCAACCGACATTTCCTTGGTGAAAATAAGTGAACCTTCTGAGGTCAACAGTAGCCACATTTCCATGCAGCCTAATAATCTGTTAATAATCCGACTAATAGCTCAATCGGAATACGAAGTCCAATTGAGACCATTCGGAATACAGTTTCTATCTGATTGAATGAGGTGGGTAATCCTGTAAATAATCCGTTAATCTTCTTCTTTCGGCTGCTCCCTTTAGGGGTCGCCACAGCGGATCATCTGCCTCCATCTTGCCCTATCCACTGCCTCCTCTACTTTCACACCAACCATCTCCATGTCCACCTTCACTACATCCATAAACCTTCTCTGAGGTCTACCTCTTCTCCTTCTACCTGGCAGCTCCATCTCCAACATTCTTTGCCCAATATATCCACTATTCCTCCTCAACACATGTCCAAACCATCTCAACCTGGCCTCTCTGGCTTTATCTCCAAACTGCTCCACCTTCACTGTCCCTCTGATCTGCTCATTTCTAATCTTGTCCAGCCTTGTCACTCCCAACGAAAATCTTAGCATCTTCATCTCCGCCACCTCCAGCTCAGCCTCCTGTCTTTTAGACAGAGCCACAGTCTCCAAACCATACATCATAGCAGGAATCCACCCACTCCATCCTGCCTGCACCCTCTTCCTCACCTCTTTTCTACACTGTCCATTGCTCTGGATGGTTGACCCAAGATATTTGAAGTCATCTACCTTTATGACCTCTATTCCTAATCCGTTAAATAGAAGAATAATATCCGTGTAAGCGCCTGTATCCGATTACATTCCCTATCGGAAAGTTTAAGTCCGTTCTGCATGTGCGTCGCGTCACAGTGAGAGTTTATACCGTTCAACACAGCGGAGCAGAAACTGGTCTGCAGAGGAGACGAAGTTCATGCTCTGATCTTTAAAAGACGGCGGTGGGACGGACGTCCAGCTTATGTGTCTCAGAACACGACATCTTCCTCTCGGCCTTCTTTAATAAGGACACATGAAGGACGTTTTCCTGAGTGTGACGTCATTTTAAAGCAGTTAGAAACACAATCACTGCTCACTGCTGCTCATCTCACTCTGACTGGACTCACAAGATGCTGGTTGTCATGGTAAGATTAGGATGATGATTTGTAGACCAATGAGTGTCTGCACTCTTGACTCATAGACCAATTAAAGGCTGTGCTCCTGACTCAAAGACCAGTTAGAGTCTGCGCTTCTGATTTACAGACCAATCAGTGCCTGCGCTGCACCGTTGCCTCATCAACCAATCAAAGGTGGTGCTACGCTCCTGACTCCTAGACCAATCAGAGGCTGCATTCCTGACTCATAGACCAATCAGAGGCTGTGCTCCTGACTTGTCAGAAAAACGCTACCCTTCCAGGCAAAATAAAAGTAAGTTTCTAGCAAGCAGCGTTCCTGAGATTTTAATTGATGTATGACATCATGGACCTGAGAGAGAAATTCTCTATAGAGAGTAGAGTACAGATACTCAGATCACACTTAAATATGGCATTTAATGGCTTAATGTATACTTATTTGCCAGGTTCAACATATTGGGAGAAAAAATGAAACAAAATTTAAAACATGCAATGACTTTTGTTCACACCTCACACACACAGACGCCTCACACACACACACCCACAGACAAGCGCTAATGCTAAGATATTGATCAGTTCTGTCTCTTTAGCAGAACACTGGTGCCAGATCTGTGGTTCCATCTGAGTTCATGAACTCAGCAGGTCCTGCTCCAAAAGCCCTGCAGCACCTCCTGCACTTCATCAAGCAGCGGAGCAGGCAGGAACACCACCACAGCTCCACTTCACACATATTTCGATATACCAAATAAAAAGCTTGATCGAACATGGCAGATCAAATAATGTAACATGACTGATTAGGTGTTTCCGCTTTTGTGGCCATAGTTACAAAAGATGACAGCAGGTACGAGTGGCCTGATGAGATAAACGTCACCTCATCTTATCAAAGAAAAGACAGTAATAGTGATATAAAGAATATATACACAGCACTCCTATCAGAAGATCTAATGCAGATCTCCGTGCAGAGTGGAGCTTAATGAGCTCTAATTCCTTACATTTACCTACGGACACCCCGCCAGAAATTACTGCAGTTTCACCAGCATGACTAATGAAATCAGCCTGTGAATAAACAGGCTGTGCTGGGCTGGGTAATAAACAGGCTGTGCTGGGCTGGGTAATAAACAGGCTGTGCTGGGCTGGGTAATAAACAGGCTGTGCTGGGCTGGGTAATAAACAGGCTGTGCTGGGCTGGGCTATAAACAGGCTGTGCTGGGCTGGGTTATAAACAGGCTGTGCTGGGCTGGGTTATAAACAGGCTGTGCTGGGCTGGGTTATAAACAGGCTGTGCTGGGCTGGGTTATAAACAGGCTGTGCTGGGCTGGGTAATAAAGAGGCTGTGCTGGGCTGGGTAATAAAGAGGCTGTGCTGGGCTGGGTAATAAAGAGGCTGTGCTGGGCTGGGTAATAAACAGGCTGTGCTGTGTTTGGTAATAAACAGGCTGTGCTGGGCTGGGTAATAAACAGGCTGTGCTGGGCTGGGTAATAAACAGGCTGTGCTGGGCTGGGTAATAAACAGGCTGTGCTGTGTTTGGTAATAAACAGGCTGTGCTGGGCTGGGTAATAAACAGGCTGTGCTGTGTTTGGTAATAAACAGGCTGTGCTGTGTTTGGTAATATACAGGCTGTGCTGTGTTTGGTAATATACAGGCTGTGCTGGGCTGGGTAATAAACAAGCTGTGCTGGGCTGGGTAATAAACAGGCTGTGCTGTGTCTGGTAATACACAGGCTGTGCTGTGTCTGGTAATAAACAAGCTGTGCTGGGCTGGGTAATAAACAGGCTGTGCTGTGTCTGGTAATACACAGGCTGTGCTGTGTCTGGTAATAAACAAGCTGTGCTGGGCTGGTTAATAAACAGGCTGTGCTGTGTCTGGTAATACACAGGCTGTGCTGTGTCTGGTAATAAACAAGCTGTGCTGGGCTGGGTAATAAACAGGCTGTGCTGGGCTGGGTAATAAACAGGCTGTGCTGTGTTTGGTAATAAACAGGCTGTGCTGTGTCTGGTAATAAACAGGTTGTGCTGTGTCTGGTAATAAACAGGCTGTATGGTGTGTTGGGTAATAAACAGGCTGTATGGTGTGTTGGGTAATAAACAGGCTGTATGGTGTTGGGTGATGAACAGTTAACTCACCAGGCCTGAGCTTTCCTCCGGCTCATGCTCTGTCTCAGCCACTTGGAGTGCGGAGTGAGGTGATAGATCAGCTGCCTGCAGATTTTATCCGTCGACTTCAGCATGTCCGAATCCTAAAAACACACAGACAGACAAGCTTCTTCACTTTCAGCTCTCCGTACATCGGCTATACATCCACAACGTTCTATACGCCGCGCCGTACATCCACAGTAATCTATACGCCGCGCCGTACATCCACAGTAATCTATACGCCGCGCCGTACATCCACAGTAATCTATACGCCGCGCCGTACATCCACAGTAATCTGCGGCATAAAAAAAAAATCATATACTACAGACATTTGTCACGATTTTTCAATAACTTAATTCAACTTCTGCTCGTAGTGCACTTCCCGGTGGGTAGTTAGCCTGGTAGCTTGCGTGACACGTCCTAAAATGTCTCTCCACGTTGTGCTGCTTTGCCGTTGCAGTGTCACACGCAGACACGAGACACACGCAGGAATCTTTCAGAGTCGTAGAAAAGAACTCTTCCTGCCGTTCATTGTGAAAATTATATGCTTTCTTTCTTTTTTCTGCCAAGTTTTCAGGGGGAAATCATCTCACCTTCGCTGCGCCAGCCAGCTGGTCTCCACAGCAACGGTTGCCATGGAGACCAGCTAGCTCTAATCTACTATGAAACATTTTCAAGTAATTTTTTTAAAATATTGTCATTTTCAAATTTACACCAATGCAAGTGTGATTTTTTTTTTTTAAATAGCAAAAAAAAAAAAAATTGATCTAGCCTCACGTGGTCCTTGCGGGGCGACTCACGTGGTCCTTGCGGGGCGACTCACGTTGACGATCCCTGCTCTATACCGATTTGCCACCAGGGAATACGTTTGTGTTTGCCACAAAACCCAACAGATCGGGAGTTGAAATTTTCACAGTTTTCTACCACGTCACCTTAGAAAAACTGTGGGCTACACAGTTGGCTAGCTAGCTTAAGCTTAAACTACCTACCTACCCAACTAAGCCAGCTGTGTTTCCCAACACACAGCTACCACACCTTTATTTAACATGACTGCTCACTGTTTCACACCAAACGTAGACGTAGATGGACACACGAATCCACCAGCTCCATGCGGTGAGAGGCAGATGATGTGTATCCCAGCCCCTCTTCACAGGCTCATAACTCCGGAGGTGAGTGTCGTATGACACGAAGGGTTTGAATCGGATTTCTGAGCTGGATCATCACAAAGATACAGAGACAGATATAGAAACATCCGATTTAATGCTTGGGCGAGTTTGTGGTCCCCAGTGGGTTAAACCAGTTATTCGTTTCGGTCTGCTAAAGTTAGTATAACCAACCTCATGTTCGATGGAGTCCTTGTCCTTTTCGTCTCCTCAACTCAGAAGTAAAAAAAAAAAAAAAAAAAAAAAAAGATACATACTGAGGCCTTTCCTGCCGGCATTCCACAAAGATCCACCCAACCCTGCCTCTGTACTTGTTGCCTTCGTTGGTTTGGAGCGAGTTGGTTAGAGTGAGGATATCGGATTCAGAGCGGATCGGATCAGAGGCAGAGTAGAGGGTGCGTCCTCACAGAATGCATGAGATTAAAAATTAGGTTCTAGAGAATGAAAAAACGCCTTTCTGAACTTCTCAATTGTATCAAATATACCTTTGCACTGTATTTAATGGTATTAGTTATTATACACCGGTCAGGTACATTACGACCACCTGGTTTCTGCACTCACTGTCCACTTTATCAGCTCCGCTTACTGCAGTTCTACAGTTACAGACTGTAGTCCATCTGTTTCTCACTAACACACCACCACCACATCAGTGTTACTGCAGTGCTGAGAATGACCCACCACCCATATAGTACCTGCTCTGTGAGGGTCCATGGGGGTCCTTGACCACTGAAGAAAAGGGTAACAGAGTATCAGAGAAACAGATGGACTACAGTCTGTAACTGTAGAACTACAGAGTGAAACTATATGGTCAGTGGAGCTGATAAAATCGCAATTGGCAATTGCGACCATTTCAGTCACAGGACTGAGCCTGGACTGAGCCTGGACTGCTTTGTTAATGAGGCTCAATACAGAACAATTAATCAGAACAGTCCTAAAGGCACAGTAGCAAAAAAAAATTGTTATATTAGGGACCTAGGCATCAAGAGAGGAAGTGAAACATATATTTTATATATAAAACCACACAAGGCCATTTAAAGGGCTAATGTGGAATTGTAAATATGACTGAACAGTGTTACTGAGTTCCAGAGCTGGAGTTCAAAGCCAAGTGTGACTAGTGAAAATTTTAGCATTTAATTTGTGCTGCCCAAAGTTTCATTTCTCAATTTGGTTTGCAGATATTAAGCTGAAGCACCAAATCATAATCCTTTTGTGTGGATGAGAACACTAATCCAGTCTATAATCCACAACGGGGGCTGGATCTTCTGCTTTTGTTCAGACTGAGTGCCCAGTCGGCTGCAGGGGTTCGGGAGGAGGAGGCCTGGGGCTGTGAAACAGAGCATCTTCACACCGTCACAGATCGGTCAGCCAAATATAACCACACAAACTCTGAGTGCAGACAGACTGGGAATCAATAAGAGAGTCAATAGAGCCTGGAAATGAGCGGCCCTCTGAAGGAAGATGTGTAAAGAAGTTGTTCAATAACGGTTTCCCCTCTTACCCCAAACGCAGTCGATCAGCCAAGACAAGACAAGGCCGACGTCTGAAGTTCACTTCATTAGTTTCAGCACTGGAGCTACAAGGCTAATGTAGCCTTGCACGCCTAAATCACTCACACACACACACACACACACACACACACACACACACACACACACACTCCTCAAACTGTACCGAAGTAATTAACAAAGAATTCCACAGATTTTCAGAATTTCTTCTCGATTAACTCAAGATGTCGTTCCGAGAGGTTTGGAGCTGCTCACAGAGGTGGTGATGGGAACCAGACGTCCCTCTAAAAGCTCCTACAGAAAGTTCCTACATGAACTGGTTCTGAATTCACTGCCTGATGACTGAGACGCTGTTTTATGAGAGTTTAGAGAACTTCAACTCCATTCATGGTGGAGGGAGACATGCAGGGCGCTGTGCGGCAAAATAGTCCCCAAAGAAAACTCATTATTCCAGATTTTCCACTGTTTTCCATCATCAACATTCCATATAAGCTCAGAAGACTCGTGTAGGTTCTCTGGTGGTTCTGGATGGTAAATAAAGTGTCTATATCTGTGTTGTAGTCATGGCGACGCCTGGTTCCCATCACCACCACTGTAAAGACGTCTGAACCGTTTCACTACGAACCCTCTGAACCTCTGATTACACCTCACACTCTGAGTTAGGGGGGAATTTTGAAATATTTCCCCTTCTATTTCTAATAGGTTTGATTATGTGGTTTCTGATACTGTATGACTCTTAGCTAAAAACAAAATTCAGGTTACCACTATTTTTAGCTATGCTAACGTACTTTAGTCGATAAAGTGTCAGAAACCACATGATCAGAGACAGTGGTGGACAGTAACTGAGTAACTGAGTAACTGAGTAAATGTAATTAGTTTCTGTACTTTAGTATTTTTGGTGTATCTGTACTGAAGTTTCTCCGTTCTGGGCGTCTTTTTCCTTTCACTCCACTACATTTCAGAGTCTAATATCCGACTTTTTCCTCCTACATTTTCAGAAATCTGTGGTTCCTTTTGGTTTCTGTGTGTATAAAAACGTCACATGTCAAAACGAAAGAAGCGCAAAGCCAGAGCACCAATCAGGGCCCAGCGGTCACTTTGTTTAGAGCTGGTTTTGACCTGTTGGTCATACCGACCCAGTGCAGCACGCGGTTCAGCGTCAGCGCTGTGTGTAAAAAGTGATTTCAGAACCACTCGGCCATAATCAAATTATGAAAACAAAACGTTGTAACTTCTATCCTGATGCTCGGAAGGCAGAGCCCAGTATTATTGGTTTATTTGTTAGCTATGTAACTAACTTTCTTTTTAGCAGAAGGTGTTTTTGCTTTTTTCACTCTTTCAAGTTTTGCTTGGGTCACCAGTGTAGAATCATTTCAGCAGGACATCCAGCAGCATCGTATACGAACATTAGATTCGGACCCATCTTTAAAACTTAAAATTTAGGTTTTACTGAGCTCCGAGTAATACATTGACATATTCCCAGATATCGATTATTGTTCTGTTTAATTACTAATGGAGCTTCAGTGAGCTCAAACTTTAATTTAATTCAGCCAATCTTCTTAAACTGTAGCTGGCTCCTGAAAAAAAGACTTTCCCTAAAATTTAATCGAAGACATCTGCTGGCTTCCATTAGCATTCAGTTCAGTTCAGTTTCTTCCCATCTTTGAGGATTTCTACACGTTCCGAGTCTGTAATCACATTATTTTAATCTCCTCAATGTTGGCTCTATTTCCCACGGAGGCTCCTGCTGATAAGAACAGACGAATATACGGCACCGCAGAGACGGATCAGTGAGACTGTAGTCTGAGCAGGCGTGGGTTTCTCATTGCTCTGCTGTCCAAACTCAGCTTGGGATCAGATCTGAAATAGAAGATGATTTAGCTTTTTTTTTTTCTTCTGACCGCATCAGTGCTGACACACTGGATAATGGGAGCTGTTGGGCGACAGATTAGTTTGGTCATTACTGTTGCAGATATATGCAGTTAATCTGATGTAGAAAAGGTGCAGAACTTGCCGAGTCCCTCACATCTCGTGTACTGAGATGTAGCCTGAGGTCACTTAGTCCAGTTTACTGTCAGAGGAGTGACATTACACTGTAATGAGTTTAATGAGTTAACAGGGAAACGAGAGTAAAAGGGAAAGCTAGTCTCTTGGGGTTAGGCATTAGCCATTACCCTATCATGAAGACAAGCCGGCTCTCCGTGTACTCTGCTTATGGCACTCCTTACTCGGCCAGCTGCTTCAGGCGACGCCGCCATCTCGGCCTACAAGCCAAGCTTCTCAGCTAAAAGTGATGGTGAATGTCTAACGTTTACTATTTAATATTTAAGTTGGAGCGAGAAAATTAACAAAAAGCTGGTGAATAGGATGACGACTTCAGCGTTGTGCTGTCTCTCCTGCACTCGGAGATGCTGCTGTGGGCTTTATAATCATGACGGAGTTTGTTTATCTCAACAGGGTTAGAAAGCAGTACTGATATCTGACATCTGACTAATGATCAGTAACAAATTTTAGATTTCCTTCAGTTGTTGAATATGGTTCTTACTAAAAGTGAAGTGGCATCCAGAATAATACAGCCTTAGGGATGTTTGAACATCTGTGAAATTGGTGCTGCTGTTCTTGTTTGATCTACAGTAACATCAATTCACTGTGCGAGTGACAAGAGCCCTGCTTCAAGTTAGCCAGCTGCTAAAAACAGCTAGCCTCAGAAGCTAGCATTCTCCCACTCTCCAATACCTCACAGCTTCCTCGGTTTACTTTTAAGTCAGGGCTGTAATTCACGCGAACTCACTTCTTTCCTTCACTTTGGTTGCTTGGAAATGCACTAATACTAATACGCCGGAGCGCTGTGGCAGTGCTGTAGTTGTGGAGAGCAGACCTGATTTAACGCTGCTAAAGCTGGTTAGGATGTGGAGAAAGAGCCGAGTTCACTGTAGGTCAGCACAGCTACACCACTGATCTCTCACTGGTCACTCAAACTTGGTCACAGGACAACAGATCGCTGGTTCACTCGAACAGGGAATATATAATTCCATGTTTTCGACGTTGCTTAACTATATATTTGGCGACTCATTCATTCATGTCGAAAAACCAAGAAGTGCGCCCTCTTGTGGTGACAGCAGAATAGTGTCTCCTTCATTGCAGTACTCAACGCCACCAGGGCGGTCGCTGGAACATGGACGTGTGAGAATTATGTATTATATCAAAAATTCATCAAACATTTCTGTAAGTTGTCACCTAAAATTTCATGATGGGGACCGCTCTAGCAGCGAAGGATACACCTACTCTGGACAAACAGAGGAACCTCAGCAGGCATTCGGTTCGGACACAACTTTAAAATGTAAGTTTTACTGAACTTGAAGTAATACACCAACAGATTGCAAAAAAATTAGGGCTACAATAACACAAACGTCTAAAAGCAGCTACACTACTTACTCTTGCAAATCAGTACAACAAATGATTCTCATCTTGTTCATGATGGAAAAAAAACTCCCTAAAATTCAATTTGGAAAACATCTGCTAGCTTTCATTAGCATTCAGTTCACTTCCTTCCCATCTTTGAAGATTTCTCCACGTTCAGAGTCTGTAATCACATCATTTTAATCTTCTTAATGTCGGCTCTCTTTCCATCGGAGGCTCCTCCAGAAAGGAACGGATGAATATACAGCACCGCAGATATGGATCAGCGGGACTGTAGCGTGAGCAGGCGCTGATTTCTCATCTCTCTGCTGTCCGAACTCGGCGTGAGATCAGATCTGATATAGAACAGCAGAGATTAGACTGCGCGTGAGGGGCAGGGGGTGTTCGGTAAGAACTCTTGGAGAGTAAATCCCTGTGTAGATTCTTTGTGGGATCTTTTTGTAAGCTTTCACTGGGAAGCAGGATCAAGGGCCACCAGGGCAGATGTGCTGATCTGCAGTTACCACCAGGGAAGACCACGGCGTTTGGAGCGAAGGTTTGGTGTGAAAAACACGAGAGTACAGTTCCAGTCCTCTTCATTCACTCCGATGTAGCAAATCAAGACATGTTTGGTGTCTTTAGCTTTATACTAGACCCACCAGGCCAGCATAGCCAAGAAGGAGTGGAACTACCAAATAACGTGGTGCTAACTGCATGCCTAAAGTAACGGAAGCTTATGGAAGTCGTAAGTGAGAACCAGCGCCACTTGACGATGAGCAGCTAGCGATCTTATGACATGAAGTTCAGCTACGCTTAACTTTATGTAAATGAGCAGTGACACAGGGTGGCGATGACCAATCAGAAAAGTCAGCTGCACTGACCTCAGTTCATGCTGAAGATTGTTCCGCTGCGTTAACATGAAAATGTAGGGAATGTAGACGGACACACGAATCCACCAGCTCCACGCGGTGAGAGGCAGATGACGTGCATCTCGGCCCCTCTTCATAGGCTCATAACTCCGGATGCGAGTCTCGTATGAACTCGTGATGAGATGGAATGGAAAGGGCGGCTCTACGGATACAGGAAGGGTTTGAACTGGATCTCTGTGCCGGATTATCACAAACGTATTAATAGAAACACTGAGAAACGTCCCTACCTGCTCTCGCTGCAGACCGCCCACCAGCGACCAGTTGAAGGCTGCACGGTTTGCCTATGATGCTTGTGAATTTAAAAACCCTCTTACCCATGGTGAAATCATTTACACCATAAAATGTTATAAAATACACAAATAGTCTATAATTTATGAGCAGTAGCAATAATCGAGTCTTGCACCAAAATTGCAGTGAATTGTAGTTGGTTTAGAGCAGCCCAAATGTTAAGAAGATCCATTCTGTACATTCAGCAACAATCAAACCACTTTGGGAGCCACAACAATGTCCATCTTGGCTGTAAATGTGTCTGTGTGTGCTGATGTTGCTTTAAGCTTTAGCTCAGCTACATTCACTTGTCTCGCATCTCTAGAAGGAAACTTCAACAGTTTCTAGAAAAATGTCTCTCATTGCAGATTAAACGTATCGGGAAACCAGCTGGAGTGACTATAAACACTAATCAGTCCATTCTTCTCCAGATGATTGACGTCCGTCTTAAATATCTCTCTTTGCCGTTTCGTAGCTACTAGCTAGGCAGGATTGTTGTCTGTGTTGCTATGGTGACCAGTCGTCTGCGCTGATCTTCAGGGTTAAAGGGTGAATCAGCAGTTCTACATTATCTCCAGCGTTTAAGACCATTTACTGTTAAACTGTGTTGAAGGATCAGCAGAGCTTCATTTTACTGTAGAGGAGGATTATTTTATTATTACCTACTGATCTGGTTCAGCTGTGGAGCCACGACAGGGCAGCAGAAGAGCCACGTTGCCGACACGCTGTCCTCACCAGTAAATAAGGACAGTCTTTAGGGTGACAGGATATTGCAGTCATTTCATGAACTTTGTCATTTAATATTGAAAATATCCCAATGTAGCAGCGTTCAGTGCAGAAACCACCAAATGACCATCACAAATGATGCTAATTTATGTGATAATGCCACACAAGTCTTAACTGTAGTTAGGTAAAAATGCAGAGTATGGGCCAGGAAGATGATATGGGCCCTTTAAGCGTTAATAAAGTTATTTGCTGAATGATATTAAGATGTTTGATGCACAGATGGATGCAGGAATTTGCTGCCAACATGAACATGCATGAACACCTACGCTGAGTCTGAGTCTCCATCTGGTGACCTGCATGTTTGACCCGAGTTGATGGCACTTACGAAATGAATTATTATTTATAAAAATAAGCATCATAAGGATTAGTGGGCGAGTCTCAGATATGAATGCACAAGAGTGCCAGGACTGTGCTCAGTGTCCTGGGATCTTAATGTGGACGTCAACAAAGACAGCAAGACAAATGGGAAATTTTTCTTCACTGGAAAAATACCATGGAAGCAGAACGGGGCAGGACCTTCTGTGGAAACCTGTCCTGCCGAGCAGCTGCTGTAGGAGTGAATGGAGACGATCCCTTTTCCCCTAAAGCCTCATCAAATTCACTCAGGTGGAATCACGTTAGTTCAAACCTGCGTAAAATATCACCCCCGTAAAAGTAGAAGTTCCTCCCTTTAGACCTCCACTTGAGTAAAAGTACTAAATTATTTCCCTTCAAATGTACTTAAGTATAAAGTAAAAGTACTAAAAGAGTAATTCTGGCTCTGATGTCCTGTTATCATTTTTATAACCAGACTGGCTTCATGAACTCATTTCAGGTGAAAGTCCTCCAGCGTCTCTCTTGGTAAACCAGTCTTTCAATAGAACGTCATTAATTAGTGACGCTGACGTCTATTAAAATGATCAGAAGCACAAAACACTGAAGGTAAACAGTTTCCATCAGGGAGAACCGAGTGGCTCTGAAATCACTTTTTACACACAAGCAAAGTTTCAGTTTCAGATTTATTTACAACTTAATTTCCAAGTTCCAAGTTTAAGTTGAATAAAAACTGGCTTTAAACTCAGGATCACAGATGAGCTCCTTTACTGTGTTGATCTGTAGGCGTCTGTTCATAAACATAAACCAGCCCAAACTCATTTACTATAAAATGAAATGGTGTTTGTAGAAATTCAGAAAAAAGCCGCGTCAGTCTCGACTGCATATGTGGACATATTTCTATATTGAGCTCTATTTACACAAAGTTAGGTTAGTTCATCATTTATGTTGAACAGACTCTCCCAAAGTTTTACGCTGCTGCGCTGACGTTGAACCGCGTGCTGCACTGGGTCGGTATGACCAACAGGTCAAAACCAGCTCTAAACAAAGTGACCGCTGGGCCCTGATTGGTGCTCTGGCTTTGCGCTTCTTTCGTTTTGACATGTTACGTTTTTATACACACAGAAACCAAAAGGAACGACAGATTTCTCAAAATGTAGGAGGAAAAAGTCGGATATTAGACTCTGAAATGTAGTGGAGTGAAAGGAAAAAGTCGCCCAGAACGGAGAAACTTCAGTACAGATACTGAAAAAACTACTTAAGTTCGTTAACGAAATTAAATGTCCTTAGTTACTGTCCACCTCTGTGCACCTATGTAATTATTTATTTAACTGCACAACTACCTTTAAATAATAGTATAAAATGCTAAAAACAACTAAACCTTTTACTTTACACCTGCATTATGTGGTTTGGCTTCCTCCAGATATAATCCTGAAGACACACGAGGTGACCAGGTATAAACGAGGTCTATATATTCCAAATCAAACCTGAAACGCTAAAGATGTGTCGAACAGTCTGACCTTCTTAGGACACTGCATGTCTCTGGCGAGGCTCAGGAGCAGCTCGTGAGAAATGGGGTCCACCAGGTTCAGGAAAGCTGCGTTCTTGTAGAGGATGTCGTTCAGGGATGTGCCCTCTAAGCCCAGGTCCTGCCAACACACAAAACAAGACAACACAGATATAACACGTCATATCAGTGATTAATATTATAGAAAAGCCTTTAAAGACAGCGTGAGCGGGAAATCCTAACATCCTCCTTTTGTACTGCGACGCATTTGTGAGTGAAACAGCATCAGTGAGGACCTCTGAGCAAGCCGAGCGTTTTCCTTTCTGCGGGGGTGTCCAGTCTCATCCCCAAAGGGCCGCTGTGGCTGCAGGTTTTTGTTGCAACAAACCAGCGCTGCCGCGGCCGTCGAGGCCGAGCGACGCCCTGCCGCGGCCGTCGAGGCCGAGTTTGAGTGATGCGGCGGTAGAACGCGAGTGACTGAGCCTGGGCTGCTAAAGTGTCTCCACAGCGTAATTAATATTCAGATCCTGAGGCTTTCACCCGTCATGGCCGGCGTGTTCCGGTACAGGTCTTTGCACTCGCTCCTGCTGGACAGGGTGAGCTGTAATGTTCTTAGCTGCAGGCTAACTGCGCCACACTGGGGACAGGACGCCCACGCAGATCCACCTTACTGTCCCGAACTCCCTCGCTCAGGCACTCAAAGCTCTCGCTCCTTCTGTTCTTCTTTATTCACTTCGCTCTTGCTCTTTTCTCTCCATTTCCCTGTCTCTCCCACATTCTTCCTTTATTTTCCTTCCTCTCTGCTCGCTTCTTATTTCTGTATCTGTACCATGACTGTGTCCTCAACCATGCTCTCCGTATCTTTAACTCGCCCTCATTTCACAACTCAGACTATCTGTGGTCAGAGATTTCTGGGCATTTAGCTCCCTTCATGTGTTGAACCAACACCTTTGACAGGACAGGGACTTTTGACCGACAGGCAAAATAACCGAACGCAGACCTCCGTTTCAGTGCGATACAAAGGGAAGGGAGAGTTTCAAAACAGGGCTACAGCAAATAGGCATCCATGGGACGGAGGACGTGGTTTAGCTTTTCTGAGCGTCTCTCTTGAGCAGAATTTACCAAAAGGTTCTTTGGAGTCATTTCTGGCTGTAGATCATCTTTTGTGTTCCCAAAGGTGAGAACGTATGCACGTTTATCTCATGAGAAATTAAAGAGCGAAAGCTGAACGTCCAGCGAACGTCCAATATAAAACCAGCTTTAACAGCCCAAAACGGACACAGCAGCGACCGACTACTCCCTCCCTACAACCGCGAACTGAACCGCAATTGAGAGAGTGAAAATAACTAAATAACTAACTCATTCAGGCCTTAACAGGCCTTAGGAAACAAACCTCGCCTCACTCACGGCAACGACAGCACTGTAGGACCTTTCTTCTGCTCGTGCGATGTGGAGATGGTTTTTGTACCCCCAACATCATTTGCCATGTATCACAGTTTGGGAGCCACTTCTTTAGAAATAAAACTAAATTCCCCTAATAGACACAAAAGACATTTAAAAACAAACATAAAACCTTAAAGTCTGTAGTGTGTAGTTTGCTTGACCCCTTTAACTCAACGGTAATAAAAAGTTGCTGGCTTCAGAAGCACTTTGCTGTGATGTCCTTGTGACCCCCATCTGCCTTAATGAAAACAGATCCAGCACAGCTCAGCTGCAACGAGGCTGGACACCAAGTCTCAGTCCATCATGCTAATGCCAGAAACACTCGGCGCAAGTATGCAAATGGACACACTCTGCCAACACGCCTCAAATGCTTGGTACGTCTCTACAAACTCCGCATGCATGCGTACATTACTGTGGAGGTTAAAACACTCAGGGGCGCTAGAGGACAAACGAGAGGATCTACTGCTATTCCTTCAGCCTCAAGAGCTAAACGTGGACAGTGAGCTGCTGTACCTCGTCTGAGGAATGGAAAGGCCATAGTGTGACACATTTTAATGTTTATGCAAGCCGTCTTTCCGTGAGACTAGACTGCAACAACTCAAGAAGAACGTTCCTCAACATAAAACAGCAAAGAGCTTCTGCTTTTCATCGTCTACGGTGCAGAATATCATTAAAGATTCAGAGAATCTGGAGAAATCTCTGTCTGTGAGGGACGAGGCTGAACACCAGTATCTGCTGGCCGTGATCTTTGGGCCCTCAGGCAGCTCTGCATTAAAAACAGACATGATTCTGTAGTGGAAATCACTGCATGGGCTCAGAAACACTTCTGAAAACCACTGTCTGTGAACACAGTTCATCACTGCATCCACAAACGCTGTTAAACTCTAAAACACAAAGAAGAACCCAAATATAAACAGGATCCAGAAACGCTGCCACCTTCTCTGGGCCTGAGCTCATTTAAAATGGACTGAGGGGAAGTGGAAAAGTATCCGGCGGTCCAACGAATCAACATTTGAAATTCTTTAGGAAATCATGGACACCGTGTCCTCCGGGCTGAAGACCACTCAGCTTGTTATCAGCGCTCAGGTCTAAAGCCAGTATTCATGATGGTGTAGGGGGCATTAGTGCACATGGCACGCGTGACGTGCTCATCTGTGAAGGCCCCATTAAAGTTGAATGATATTTACATGACCTGGCAACATCTGCTGCCGTCCAGACGACGTCTTTTTCAGGGTACGACTTGAATATTTCAGAAAGAAAATGTACACCTACATTCTGCATGTATTACAACAGCAATAATTCCAAATAAACAGCACTAATGATCCTTTTTTGTAAAGAAATATGCAGTTGGTCAGTGTTATTTAAGAAGTTATGATGTCTATGATGTACCCAGAGAAGCAAACCGTGACGTATTGTTATTTATCATGATAACAATGTATACGGTCATAGTGCCCAATCCTACTGGCAACCTCACAAAAACACCCAGTGCAAACCAGCAAGCTTTGTCCAGAGTGGAAGAGGCTTCGGCAGTTTTAGGCTACAGTGTTAATTGTGGCTTTACCTTCACGTAGGGGTTGCACAGATGAGTGTATTATACTGCTCGCCGATGATGGTTTAATCTTAATCTTGAGTCGCTGATCACGTGATAATGACAGTAACATGGACGTCTCAGAGAAGACAGCAGGTGAGGAGCCTGGAGATCTACAGTTTCCTGAAGACTAGCGATGTGATCCAGTGACTCCCTACCTTCACATAGCTTAAAATATGCTTGCTTATAGTGCATCTGTAGCAATTCTGACTTCCCAACGATCTTGCATCACAAACGTTGCCCATTTTACCCCAATTAAACCATTTAGATTGAGTTCCTTACTTGGGTGGTGTACCACAAAATGATCACCTCAGTTACCTCAAAAGACCAGGTTTCCTAGCTGGACGTGGGGTGCATCCACTTTTTGCGAAACGAATTTGTTGAATAAATAATGTAAACGTGAACAAAATAAAGCCATCTCCATTTCTGGAGTGTTTTTAGACTGAGTAAACAAAGAGAAGGTGTAGCTGATAAATGGACATTTCCTGAGCAGCCACGTTCGTCAGTGTGTTCTGCCTCTGCTTTCTTACAACGTGAACTACAGCCATAAAGATTTCCATGTAAACTTGCTCCGTATGTCTCCACAAGTGTTTTCGTTCTCTTGTGCAGGGCTGATGGAAAGTCCCCCTAAAGCTCCATTATAGCCGGATTAGTTTTATCTTCGGAAGGGATCGTAATTTCCGTGATCGTTGACAAGATCTGCGATTTTAATCCAGGATGAATGTCCTGAATGAATATCCGAGGATTTCACAGATGTGCCAATAATTCCGGCACAAATTACCTTCTATAATGCGCCAAACTCAGAGCGCCGTCAGTGTCAACAGTCTTGTTTGAATTGAACCCAATAACAGACAATGGGGCCTCTTATTTTTGGCGAGCAGGAGACGAAGCTAACCGCAAAAACGGAGCTAGACTTGGCAAAGTTTATCCCAAGACTAAAGAGGACGACTAATCTACATTTTGGCGATGGCCCAATTAGAAAGGGAAGGAAAACGGAATATCTTGAAAGGTTTCAGAGGGCAGTGATTTCTGTCCTTTTGGCCGGCTCTTTTAATGAAGCCTAGCTTTGTTCTATCCAGTATTAACTAAGCGTTTGTTTTTTGTTGTTTATAGTCATTTAATTATAATCTGAACACTGAAATAAACGTTTCAATCCGGACTAACTGAGGTAATCTGGGGAAACTTCATCCCCTATAAATTATTCATTAGCCTAACTGTATTTGGTCTTGTGTTAACTGGGAGTTCATTCTATTTGTTTGGCTGATGTTTCAACACAGGCTGTGAGGTTTTAAGCCAGGCTTTGTCGGGTAATTTGGTGAATTTAGACGGGCGGCAGCAGCGATCTAATAAGATAAGATAAGATACGATCATCCTTTATTAGTCCCACAGCGGGAAA